>NW_023413006.1:0-9618 GCF_903995425.1 Onychomys torridus
AAAGAGAGAGAATCAAGCCCCTAGTCCCATCAAGAGAGGGAGCCTCAATTAGAAAAATGCCTTCCATAAGAATCAGGCTGTTAGCAAGCCTGGAGGGCATTTTCTTAAATTAGGGATTGTTGGGAGACCAGCTTAGCCCACCTGTTCTGGCTTCTATTAGAAAGCAGGCTGAGGCAAGTCATGTGGGAGCAAACCAGTAAGAGGCCTCTATGGCTTCTGCATTGGCTCCTGCCTTCCAGGTTCCCTGCCTTATTTGAGTTCCTGTCTTGACTTCCTTCAAATGATGGACTAAGATGTGGAAGTATAAGCCAAATAAAATAAACCCCTTCCTCCTCAAGTTGCTATTGCTCATGGTACTTCAGCATAGCAGAAGTAACCCTAAGTAAGGCAACCTCCCATAATCTCCATTTCATCATCTGTGAAACTAAAAATAAATAATTCTCACAAAAATCTGAAGTATAATGTCCTAGAAAAGACAGTTTCCCAATAATTGCCAGTTTCTGTTCCACACATCAGCTGAGCACAATAATAACTAAAAGATTAAATATGTTGCAAGCTTTGTCCTGCTAACAGAACCCTAGCTTTCATAAAAATAACTATTCTTTCCTTTTTTATTTCCTGAAATATCAGATTTGCTCTTTTCCACACCAACTCCTGTTCATTTATACTTATAGCCCAACTATTCATTATACATCATTTTTAACAACTTAGAAAAAAATACTACTATGTTTTACAAATTGTTACTTTAGTAGTAAAAAAAAATTGTAACTACAATAAGGTGTATTTTCTATTTGTGTATCATATTTTACTAGTAATTCTAGAAATATCCAGGAATTACTAAAATCATATGGCATCTAGTTCAATAAACTTTCTTTTTTCTCTGTTGAAAAGTGTTACAATAAAGTAACATATTAAGGAGTTACTGCATTTTATTTTTATACTGTTTGCTTTGTAATTCCTCAGTTTCAAAGTAAATGAGTACTTGGTAGAGTAACTCCTACTCCATTACCACATTCACAAACAGGGTCTATAATTTATTTAATTTTCTGTAATGAAAGTTTAAAGCACACCCAAAAGCAGACAGAATAATGTAATAAATACCCATGAGGCAGTCAATTTATGGACAAACTTGTTTTACCTATACTCTCATCTGCTTCCATTTTAGTTGAAACAAATCTGTGACATAAAATTATTTTATCTATAAACATTTCAACATATATTGCCCAGAACTAAGAACTGATGAACAAAAATGCATAACCATTATATCACATAATAAAAATTATCTCTTAATTTCATCAAGAAGTGGGACAAGTGGTTTAACCTCTAAGTGTTTTGTGAATTTTTAAATTTCTTTTAGTCAAGATTCAAATAAGATCCATGGAACATGGTTATGTTTCAATTGAAAAATCCCAATTATGACTTTGTTGGTGTTAGTGTTTTCTTTGACTGATGAATCTATTTCTTTTACCGTATCTTCAACACCAGAGATCCTCTCTTCCATCTCTTGCATTCTGTTGGTTATACTTGCCTCTGAAGTTCCTGTTTGTTTACTCAGATTTTCTATTTCCAATATTCCTTCTGCTAGTGTCTTCTTCATTTTTTCTATTTCCCTCTTCAGGTCTTGGATTGTCTTGTCTCCCTTGGTTTTTCATGATTTTCTTTCAGGGACTTATTGTTTTCTTCTGCTTTAATTCTCCTTTCCTCTAGTTTTTTATAGCATTCTTCCCATTTTTTGTTTGTTCCTCTACTTTATTTTTTATTTCTTCTATATAAGGCTATAGCCTCTTCATGATGTTACTTATAAGGTTGTTTTCTTCTTCTTCTTCTATTCCGTGATGTTCAGGTCTAGCTGTTGGAGAAGGGCTAGGTTCTGGTGATGCTGTATTGCTCTTTATTTTGTTGTATGTACTTCTGCCTTGACGTCTGCCCATCTCCTCTTGTGTTTGTTCTTGGTCTTATCAGTATACTTGGTCCAGAGAGAGCTGACAGACTTAGGGAGCCTCTCTCTGGTCCAGATGGAAGCTCTGGGCCAGATGGGAGCGCTGGTCCAGATGAGAGTGCTGGCGGATAGGAGCTGGGGGGCTGGACTCTGAGTCTCGGGAAGTCCCTGGGGTCTCCTTATTTTGTGCAGATGGGAGCTCCTCTTGTCCAGATGGGAGTTCCTCTGGTCTCTGGTCCAGATGGGAGTTCCATAGCAGGATGGAAGCTTGGAGCTGGTCTCTGATTCTCAGGAAGTAGCTGGGGTCTCCAGCAGATGGGTGTGGGGGAAGGTTGTGGAGACTGCAGTGTCTGCCTGCAGCCTTGGAAAAGGGGACCCTTCCAGCAGGGCTTGCCAATTGGCAGGAAACTGGGGCCAAGTTGGTCAGGTCCTCCCAGGGTGGCCTGTGTCCAGCGGTGGGACCCAGGCGCAGTTGCCTCTCTGACTATACTCCAGGCACTCACCTCTGGTCCAGATGGGACCAGGAATAGGCAGAGTGCTGGAGAGGTCCCCAAAAATCCACAATGATACATCCTCTGTAGACTGCTGGCAATGGTTGAGAGAAAGCCTGATCTGACCTAGTCCGGTGATCAGATGGCTAAACACCCTAAAGGTCGTGCTGGAACTCTCGTCCAATAACTGATGGAAGTGGATGCAGAGATCCTCAGCCAGGCCCAAAGTGGAGCTCCAGGTGTCCAACTGCCGAGTAAGAGGTGGGTCTGCAAGAGTGTGAACTGTTGAATCCAAGATTGCAAAAAGCACAGGGACAAATAGCCAAACGAATGGAAGCACATGAATTATGAACCAAAGGCTGTGAAGCCCCCAGCTGGATCAGGCCCTCTGGATAAGTGAGACCATTGAATAGCTTGACCTGTTTGGGAGGCACCCAGTCTGTGGAACCAGGATCTGTCCTTAGTGCATGAGCTGGCTGTTTGAAACCTTGGGCTTACACAGGAACACTTTGCTCAGTCTGGAAGGAGGTGACAGGACCTGCCTGTACTGAATCCACCAGGTTTAAATGAATCCCCAGGGGTGCCTTGATCCTGGAGGACATGGGAATGGAGGGGAGGGGCTGTGGGGAAGATGGGGGTGGGGCCGGGAGGGGGGAGGACAGGGGAACCCATGGCTGATGTATAAAATTTAAAACACATAATAATAAAGAAAAAAAGAAACAGAAAAAAAATACCAATTATTCTTCCATTTTTACTTTCTTTGTGATTTATTCAGAAAATAAAACCATGTAAGTTGTCCTCTGACAGGCTTGATTTTGTTAATTACATTCCTGAAGTGTAATTTGTTTCTTTGATTTTCTTTCAGCTGGTAGATGGCATTAGAAGATTGAAATGATGCAGGTTTGAATTTTTAGCACATATATTTTACCTGTGATGTTATGATAATCTGCTCTCTTTTTAAGGTGTTGACAGGCATAGGTAGGTAATTACTAAGTCTGTTCATTCATGAGGGGTTGTAAAATAAGTGGTACTCTTTCATGCCTTCATTTATTAGCTGAGATGCTTTCATACAATAGAGAAATTTTTCACTGATCTATAAGGCAGAACAAAAGCTAGATTCTTCGTTTTACAGTTTGAAAACAATGCATTAGTTCTCTAGCTGACTTCAATGGTAACTTTTGGTGTTTTTAAGTTCACTGCAGTTGTTATTATAGCTCAACTTTTTCTTTATTTGGCAAGTAGAAGCCTCTTAAGCTAAAATAAAAATGTCTCTCTTTATCTGCTGAGCCATTTCACCAGTCCTTGTAGAGGCCTCTTTATGTTGGCTTTTCAGTCCTTTTAATTCTGATAAATTTTAATTGCTTCCTTTACATCTGGTATTGAAGACTTTGAAATTCATTTGTTTACTTTCTATTTCAGGCCTAGAGGTCAGCAATTTCTTCATAGATGTGTAACATTTTATAGGGAAAAATTATTAAAAACTCCACTTCAATGTATACATTTGTTGTGGCTGGGGTCTCAGGTTGATGGGTGTGGGGGCACGGCATGGAGATTGCAGGGTCCACCGGGGGTTTTGGAGAACGGGAACCTTCCCGCAGGGCCTGACAAATGGCCAGAAACTGGGGCCAAGTTGGGCAGGTCTTCCCCGGAATGGCTGATGCCCAGGGCTGGGACCTAGGTGCAGGGTCTCTCTGGGTGTGACCCCAGGCACTCACCTCTGGTCCAGCTTAACAAATTGTTGATACCTCCATTATGGTTTCATATTAACCCTAAACACACTATCGTTTTTATTATATTTCTTTTCAAATACGGTATTTTCTTTCTCCTTTGTATCTAGTTCTAAGTACTTTATATTTTTTAAACAGTCTTTAAACTGGGAATTTTTAACAACAGTAGATTCATAATAGGAAACAGATAATACTTTAAATAAAAAGTATTTAGGCATTCACTTAGCCATATGGCTATAACTAGCTATATAGCTACCAAAAGTATCAATTAAATTAACTGAAGGAAGTCTCCTTTAGAAAATTGAAAATGGTATGGATTATACATCCAAGGAATGTGCTTTTAATACTTAAAGAACTATGTGGCTCTTTACATGCATGAATAATTCTGAAATGAAAATAACAGAATTAAAGATTCAAGTGTTACTGTCTGGAAAAAAAAGGCCATGGTGTTGCACTTATGTAATGTGAAATGTTTCAAAGAGTAAGAATTGTGCCAGGATTATTAGGAAGGATTACTTTTTTAGTCTTAAGAAAACATAAAATTAATACATATTTATACTTTTCAATGAAAACAAAATACTCAATAAAATAACTTTAGTTTATTAAAATTTTATAAAGTCCTATCCTTTCCTGAATAGCCAGATTATGAGTGAAACTAATTTACTCTGTACATCGGGATTTCTCCAGAAAGCTAAATCTAAACTTAAGTTCTAACTGTAATTTTAAAAGTTACTTTCCCAAACTTCCAAATTATTAATATCTCAGATTTACTAAATAAAAAGGTTAAGGAGAAAGTTATATTTCAGCAATACTTCCTTTAATTTGTCATTTAAAAAGTCAATGCTGTATGACTATTGTTTATATTAAACAGTTGGGGTTTTTTTTCCTCTTACCATTCTGTATGAGTTGAATATGACCTCCTAATAGCCAGAAGAGAGAATCAGTCACAATTTGGAAAAAATGTAGTAATTTATCTTTCTCTTCACCCTTAATACAAAAGACAAAAACAATTTACGTTTCTACAATCCATTTTATATAATAAAAAGAAGGAACATGGAAAGACATCTCTCAGAATAATCAGCAGACTTTGATTCCGGATCAACAGCTATTTATAAAGTACCTGAACTTGTAATGACTTGGTTCTTCATTTGTAAAGGCAATGGTTGCAGTACATGAATGCTCTACTACTCACAGATAAGACAAAATTATCCAGATAAAACAAAACAAAGTAGCCTAAGAATTACAGATTGATATGGTTGATATGTATCAGAATGACTTGTGGAATTTTAAAAATACTCCTAGGCACAAATCGAAATATATATACTCTGAAGTTCCAAAGCTAAAGTCTAGATAGCTATATTTTCACAAAGTTAGATGAGTGATTTCACTATGCAGCCAGGGTTGAAAACCATGGCAATATGAAAATGTAAGCATGCAAGGCATTATTAATAGAACTTTTCAGTTCCAGTTTCTACTCTAAGACTTTATCAGAGCAGAGAGCATACCACTTACTCCCCATTGTAACTCACTGTGTCCAATTCCGATGTACAGTAAATGTTTCATTACTATATACTAAGTAAATAAATAATGTTCTCTGATGACTCTATTCTTATGAAAATGTAGTAGAGTGCCACAACAGGAGACAAAATAGATTCCATTGACAATGTATATCATTTACTAGCCATCTAACTTTAAAGTTCTATAAGGGCCTCTAAACTCATCCAGGTCCTGAAAATTTCTACTGCAGCACAAAACTGATAATAGTTAACAAACAAACCACCTGTTAATTATAACAACTGTCCTTCCTATAAAATACCAAACATAAAAAATGTCACATTAGGCTGATTCCTCTTAGTCTAGTAAACTCCCTTTTCCAATTTCATCCAAAGATACAATAAGAAAAGGCATCATAGTTCTTGCTGTCAATCTCAAAGGGAGATATATTTCTAGATGTCCAGACTTTACTTTAAAAGCCTGTTAGATAATGTCAATATCTAAAATAGAATTTAATATAACAGTGGTTATTATGAACTGTGTCTCCCAAAATTCATATGCTGATGTCTTAACCCAAGGTGGTATCTGTAGAAGCATGAAATCATAAGGATAGTGTCCTTTTGATGATCTTCATGCCCTTATAAGATTACCCCACCCCCTGACAGAGACCATGTGAACACATAGCCAGATGGTAGCCATTTCTAGCTGCCAACTACAAATTAGGTTCTACTAGTAACTAAATTTGTCTTATTTTTGTACTTCCCAGCATCCTGAATTGCAAAACCAAAAATGTCTATTTTCCTTAAATTGAACTGTCTACTATGTTATAGTAGCCTAAATTATGACACTGATGAATTCGCTCCATAATTTACAAAAGTTGTGAATGAATTCAAATCTAATACAGCAGTAGGTCCAAAGGTATATTCTGCCAATAACTCTTCAAAGGAAAAAGGATTTATCCTTATAGACCGAGGGTGGAAGTTAACGAGCAACTTTCATAAGGGTCTTAAATTGAGAAAAAAGGACATAGAGAACTGTTTTAAAACTTGATCCGGCCAAGCTTTAGATTAGTGCTATTCCAACTTTACTGGTTCTCAGCTTTTGAATTTAAAATATAAATTCACATATATATATATATATATATATGAATTTAAATTAAATTATAAACAACAAACTGCCATATATCAGATTATATAACAGCTAACTTCTTTAAATTAATTCATATACAAGGGGCGGCACAAACTCCTATTTGTTCTGTTTTTGCTTGAGTTGTGTTTGCTAGAGCACTAATACATGTGGTTATCCCCATAATATTCAAGTGTGTGTGTGTAAAACAGAAGAAAAGAAGCTCGAAAAAAATCCATAGAAAGAAATTCAAGAGTAAAGAGACTACCTATTAAATATTTGCAAACTATGTATCTGACAAAGGTTTGATGAATAGAATATTATATAAGAAACTCAAATAACTGAAAGCAAAAAAGAAAGAATTTGATTTTAAATCTAAAAGGACATTTCTAAAATGAACACATACAAATGGCCAACAAGTTTATTAGAAAATGCTCAGTATTAATCATCATCAGGAAAAGGGCAATCAAAAACCCAGTTAGCCAAATGGTCATTATCAAAAAGAAAAAATAACAAAAGTGCTAAGGAGAATGTTAAAAAAAAAAAAGGAAATATAAATTTGTTACAATTCTAGAACATTGTGTGGGAATTCAACAAGATATAAATGCAGTCATTACATTACTATTTTTTATTTAGAAGGAATGTAATTAATATCAATACACAAGTACTATTTTTTGTACTCCTTTATTGTAACACTATTCATAATAGCAAAAAATTGGAAATAACCTAAGTATCTGTCAACCAATGAATGCACAAATAATGAAATACTTTCAAGGCATAAAAAGGATGAATTTCTATCATTGGCAACACCATGGGTGGAAGTGAAGGTCAGCAAATGAAGTAGACTAGACCAGAAAGTCACATACTACATGAATTCACACATAAAGAATCTAAAACAAGCTGATCTCATAGAACTTGATACTAGAATACTGGTTATCAGAGCCTAGGGATAATAGGAGAAGATGATGGGGGAAAGTTTAACAATAGGTATTATCTAATATTTAGAGATAATTTGAGGTATTCTAAGGCACATGGGATGATTATATATAATGATAAACTTTTAAAAAGGAGTAATTTTATTTTGAATATTAAAGAGATTAACAAATAGGTGTCTCATTCTGACAGTAAAAGTTAATACAGATATCAAAGTTGCAAGCTCACATAGTTTCTAACAACTCCTAATTAATCATTAAAAGAATTATAGACTGGAAGTGGCTCAGGCCCATGGTCTTAGTACTTGGGAAGTTGGTTCAGCATAATTGCTGAGTTCCATGCCAGCATGAGCTGCCATAGTGAATACTGTGGCAACCAGAGCAAGACATACATATTTACATATATGATATAATCATAAATGTTATATGCATAGAAAATAATAGAACATGTCAATGAGAGATATCTAGATAAATTTTTTTTTTTCTATTTGTTCCCCCACCACCTCCTGTTTTTTGTTTTTTCTGGGATAGAGCCTCACTATGAAGCCCAAGCAGCTCTGAACCACAATCTTCCTGCCTCAATCTCCTGACTATTGGAATATAGACGTACATCATTACACCTTGCTAAAAAGGTTTTTTTTTTTTTCTTTTTTTTGGTGAGTGAAGTAATTCCTGACCTTGAGTCAGGAATAAAAGGCTTCTTGTTGGGCCTAACATACCCTTAGCACCCAGGATGCAGAGGAAAGCAGATTTTGCGTTTATGGCCAACCTGACCTACATAGAATTCCATACAGGTCAGCCAGGATTAGAGTGAAAGCCCATCTCCAAAGTCAAAACAAACAAATAAAAAGAAAAACCGACAAATGAAGATGAGAAGTCTTTGGTATTCAAATTGGAATCTGAGTTCTCTGCTGTGCCGTTTTGGACTAGTTTAATACAACTGGTTGAAAAGGATTGAAGAAGATGAAGAAATCTCAACTCTGGTCTGGTTCCTACCCTCAGGGTGAGGACTGAGGACAGAGCACAAATATACTTAAGGCCTGGCTGTGAATGCAGTGGGACAATTTGGAAGACAATCACTTAGTGTCAAGTCAAGCAGATCAGCTCTATCCTGGGGCCCTTGTAATTGGAGTTCTGAGAAAAATGGGAATGGTAGATGAGAGGCTGGTAAGTTAGTTACATGACAGATTGAGTCATCCACAAGGATGGAGACAGAAGCTGCCAATACAATTTAACAGATAAAAAGACATGACTCCACCTTTATAGGCAGCAGTGCTAAGCAAACTCTCAATGATTTCTCCTTAGGCAGGCTTCTCTGCTTATATGGCTGGCATACAGTACAAACTACACGTTCAATACTATGAAATACGTATACAGCATAGATCTTGTAGAATAACAGGCCAGTAGAAAATCGCCCTGGCCCTGGCCTGGCCCTGAACCCAGGACTTGGAAATCCCCATCCCTGTGACTTAGGGTTAATGGGTAAGCAACACTTTGTGCTGTATCTTTCCACTTGTTCATGGTGCATGCTCCAAAGACCCTATAAAAGTCAGACCCGCCACTCAGCAACTGCTGTCTCTGTTCCTGCTCAGAGACAGCCAACATTTTGTTTTTCCCCAATAAATCTTGCATGAGGTTTATTGTGTGGTGTGACTTTGTGGCATTCCTTGGCTCCAGATTGCCAAGATATTCCTATACCAAGAAAATCTTTCAGATCTAACAGGCTTGGACACTTAAGAGTGGCAGAACACATGGTCTCCAAAAACTTGCTTCTCTTGTGATGAAAAGGTCTTATCACAAATTCCATCTTTAAATTCCTGATGTGCTGATGTGGGACTTCGTTACAGAAAGTGGACTACAAACAAAATATTCTTAGATACTAGAATACTGGTTTCTAGACAAGGCCTGGA
>NW_023413007.1:0-15830 GCF_903995425.1 Onychomys torridus
GTCCAGGACACCTTCAGGGCAGAGTTGTTGTTTTGAGCAGCTTGAGGAATTTGGATTAACATGCCCTCCAGGACCGAACTGTCTCCCTGCAGTTACAGCCATCAGAGGTGGGCTAAACATCTCCAGGTGTCCAGACACCTTCAGGGCAGAGCAACTCAAAGTCTCCAGGTTAACTCTGCCTCAAGTGCTGAACTGTCTAATTGTAGTTCCAGCTATCAGAGATGTCCTAAGCAGCTCAAGGTGTTGCCTGACTCCCCAGGTAGTCAAAACATCTTTCCCTAGAGTTGTAAAAGTCATGATTTTGTGCCAAAGTCTTGGACCAATCCCAGAGTTGTTACAACCAATTTACTTACAAAATCCATTTTAAGGATGTTAATATTAAAATCCTTAATAGATAATATAAAAATCATTAAATACTTCATGTATGTATCCAAAGAAACATTTTCATCTACCTGAAAGAGATGTAGAAATTTAATTTAGTAAACAACTGTACATTTCACTATAAAATTTGATGTGCTAGGAATATGTATACCTTATTTAAAGTTTGTGCTGAGTGAGCGTGGTACATGCCTTTAATCCCAGCACTGGGGTGGCAGAGTCAGGCAGCTCTCTGTGAGTTCAAGGCCAGCCTGGTCTACAGATCTAGGATAGGCATTTTCTTCCTTTTTTTTTTTTTTCTTTTCAGAGCTGACAGGACCCATGGCCTTTTGCTTGCTAGGCAAGCAGTCTACCACTGAGCTAAATCCCCAACCCTTGGAACAGGCATTTCAATGACACAGAGAAGCCCTGTAGCTAAAAAAAGAATAAAAACAAAAAAATTAAAATAAAAAAAAAGGCCTCAAAGGTAAGTGTATTGAGTCAGGGCTGTTAGAGACTAGGACAGTAGGATACAAATGTGTTTGGCTCCAAACCATTGCAAAGGAGCCAGTGCTTATTTAAAATAAGCCACTGAATCAAGTAATCCGACTCTAACAAGCTGCTCATTGAGGCATTACAGGGTAACAACCAACTTTATATCCAGGTATTCCATAAAGTTCCAGTTTTCTTTTTGAGAAAAGCATAGTTCTGCCAGATGGACAATATGACAAATATATCCACTTATTTGAAAAGTAAAACACTAGCCTGGTGGTGGTGGTGGTGGTGGTGGTGGTGGTGGTGGTGATGATGATCATGGTGGTGCACACCTTTAATCCCTGCACTCACTCAGGAGGCAGAGGCAGGTTGATCTCTGTGAGTTTGAGGCCAGCCTGATCTACAGAGCAAGTTCCAGGACAGGCTACAAAGCTCCACAGTAAAAAGCTCTCTTGAAAATACAAAAAAAAGGAAATATGAATAAAAGAAAAGTAAAACAATAATGTGTTAAGGAATTGCCTGATCAAGCATGGCTTTCATTTACTCCCTCAGACATAGATTAGGAAAATTCCTGTGCCTTGGACTTAGGACTAAGAAGCTTTCCCTCCGGGCCTGGTGTACTGATAATAAAACAGAACTCCTTTCTGAGAACAAAGAATATGCCTTGGAGAGCTAGCAATGGTCTGGAACCAGGACATTCATTTTGGGGTTACTTCAGATTCTGAGAATCCAACTCTTCCAAACGTGGGGCTATAGTTATCACTCCACAGTTCATTGTGGGCTTAGTCAGTAGTGTTCCTTTTTTTTAAGAATTATTTATTTATTGCCAGTCACTGGTGGTCCATGCCTTTAATCCCAGCACTCGGGAGCCAGGGCCAGGTGTATTTCAATGAGTTTAAGGCCAGCCTGGGCTACCAAGTGAGTTCCATGAAAGGTGCAAAGCTACACAGAGAAATCCTGTCTCGAAAAAACAAAAGAACAAAAAAGGAATTATTTATTTATTATGTATACAGAAGAGGGTGTCAGATCTTATTATAGATGATTTTGAGCCACATTGTGGGTTCTGGGAATTTAACTCAGGACCAGCCCAGTAATGTTCTTGAGATTCCCTGTTTTTCCTTGTGCAGCATTGCTTGATTAGCCTCCTCTTTGAGTCTGTCCCATTGTATCACACTTTCTAGAACATCCCCATTTCCTTTCATTTCACCTCTAGAAGTAGTATTGAAGGTGCTAGTCTTCTTAAGAAGCTTAGGTGACATGAGGCATATTTAGTGTAAGACCTCCACATCCCAGCTTTTATCTTTTCTACCTTATACTTTTCCTTTCTTTCTCATCTTTTGGGACCTTCACCTCAGAACCCTGTCACTGAAGAAGATCCTGCTGTTTCACATTACTGGGGTACTTAACAAATAATTTTGGAGCTGGGCAGTGGAGGTGCATGCATTTCATCCCAGAACTTGGCAGGCAGAGACAGACAGATGTCTGTGAGTTTGAGGCCAGCCTGGGCTACAGAGAGAGTTCCAGGACAGCCTCCAAAGCTACACAGAGAAAACCTGTCTCAAAAATCAACAACAACAACAAAAAGAAATAATTTCGGAAATGTAATTGCTGTGTAAGTCTCCCCTCTGTCTAAGTAAATAGACTTGCATTCTTCTGTCTCTACTTAAATTGCTGGAAGTGTAACCTGAAGACTGAACCTAACTGTCACAAGGATGATAAGCATATGTGGAATGCAATGTCTCTTTAAGGCTGGCTCCTCTTTTAGTATTAGCTGGAGATGGATGTACGCTATAATTAAAGAGATTTTTCTTCATGAATCTCTGAAGTGTGTGGGGTGATTTCTCCCTTGGAAGGTGTTTTAATTCTAGAACAGCTGCATTTCAATCCTGTTAGAAAAATGTATATGACACAAGCTCACTTGTGTTGACCCCAGTGACCTTGGTCCCAGTCTATTGCTCTCTATGGCAATGACTTTGCTGTCCTCTATATTATGCATTAAAAATCTCATATTAAATGGTTTCATCACCTCAAACACTTCAGTGTTTCAAAATTACCCATTTTAGTCATGCAGTTGCATATCTATTGCTGTAAAAGGAAAAGGATTTGCCTGTGAAGCATGGTTTCTACCTTCAGACCAGAATAGAAGAGGTAGTTCATTGTTTACACTGCTGGGGAAACAGGGTAGGCAATCAGCTACTCGAGTCACCATTATGAAAATAAACCTGATTGTAGCAGGGGGAGTGATTTTTTTTGGTAATTTCTCAGCATGTACTGATTGATGCCTTGTGAATGAAGACAGACCAGATTGTTTTGTGTTCCATTTGGGAAGGTCAACTTGCACCAAATGATATTGAATTATCAATTAGGTAACTCTCCTATGCAGCTATGTTCAGTCCTGCTTGACACAGTTATGTCAGCTCAGAGGATTAAGAAAAAGGCCACTGACTGTGACTGTGTGTCAGAGTACAGATCTCAGCAGCCAGCAAGTGCATATGAAAGATCAAACTTTGTTGATATTCCCTCCACTAAAGAAAGGTCCACTCTTTTTTTAAAGTCAATGTAGCTAAAGTTTGTTTGTTATTGTTTTCTCTTTTTTTGAGACATATTTTCTCTGTGTAGCTTTAGAGCCTTTCATGGAACTCAATCTGTAGAACAGGCTGGCCTCAAACTTACAGAGGTCTGCTAGCCTCTACCTCGGAGTGCTGGGATTACAGGTGTGTGCCACCACCCACTGTCATAGCTAAGATTTTTTCTTGAAAAATACATTATTTTTATTACTTGAAAATATCGCTTATTGGTATTTTTAACATTTTAAGAGCATTACTGCTCTTATCTCTTTGTTCCTATTCTCTAATGTGTCCAGGTCACTAATTCTTTCATTCCTTCTCTCTCAAGAGCTGTTGATCTTTCTGAGTAGATCAGTGTCTCCTGAAGTCAAAGCTGGCCTCATGCTATGTAATGGAGAATTGCATTGAACACCTAAACCTGTCTCTGCTGCCCAGTGTTGGAAAGAGTGTTTTGTATCTTCTTCTAGGCTGGACCCAGTGAGAAGGAAAGAATAGAGCAGTTAATGAGTGTCCCCCCATCTCTTTGACTTTTTTCAGGGACATAAACATGAAGAGGGACCTGTGCAAGAATGGAGTTCACTTTGCATCTTGGAAGCTGATGAACTGAAAGGCCAGAAAGGGAGGGACAGGACAGAGGGTGAGAGTTTTCCTGTTTCAACAGGATTTGAGATGAGCGATGTGGAGTGGTATAATCAATTTTAGATGATCCACAAATGTCCTGATTGGCTATTTCTTGGGTTCCTCAGAACAGCACATTTAGTAACATGGAGAAAGGACTGACTCTACATTGAAACAGAATAAATGAATTTACACTGGTTCAACCAGTATAGACAATCTGGTAAAATCATGTGGCCCTGCCTAACAGGACTGCTGTTTTACTTGTTTAAGATGTGTAACCTCAGGAAAAAATGCATGTGAGTAATCCTTGGTTTGCTCTCAAACAAATCCCTGGTATCCGAAATACATGGCCATTAATTCTATTCTAGCTTTTTTCAATAATTCTTTGAGATTATGACTATATCATATGCCCGGTCTCTTTCCTTCTTTCAAGCCTTACCATTGACCACTAATTGTTTTCTAATTCATGCCCTGGTTTTCTTTAACAGTTACATTGTAACAACAGTTACTGTTTGAATGTGACCTGAGTTTGGCCACAGATATGAAGTTTTGACTGCACTGGACAATCAGTGTGTACTTGTACACAAAGGAGCGTGTGCTTGAGAAGGGGAACAGGAAGTACTCTGGGAGACTAGAAGATTGTCAAAACTACAGATTTCCCCCATTAACATTTTGTCTGCCTCTAAGGGGGAAGGGCAGAGCTGAGAAGGCCTGTGTTGTCTGTGTCATTTGATTTCTGATCACCGAGAAGAGGAGCTTCCTGTGTCCTGAGTTGAGCCGCGTGGCCTTTGGTAATGTGGGACCCCAGGAAGGCTTAGCAATTAGGGGCACCAGTGGGAAGGAGGTTGGAGATTCTTCCCAGGATTCTCACCTTGCTCTCCTGCAGGGAACAGTGAGGGAGACCACAATACATGTCATTGTGAGTATGGTGACCAATGAACCCAGACCAGGGGGAGCAGTTCTGCTGAGCTGTCAGAGCTTCTGTGACTGTGGTGGATCATGAGCAAGACTGGTTCTCTTGGTCCCTGTGGTGATCTGGGAAATGGACTTTCTCTGAGAATCCCTGAGTGTGGAATCAGTGGGGAGGGGGAGCTGCTGCACTGGATATGGGAGGCTGTGATTTTGTAATATATTTGCACGTTGTTAGGCAAGTGGAAAGAGCAGATTCTAGGTTTGTGTCATAACCCATGAAGCAGTACACAGACATTAAATTATTCTTTAAACTGTTTTGTGACTGGGTGTCAGTAGGACGGGGTTTACCTGAAACCCCAAGGGGACACGAAACTTTGCAGAGCCATAGCATGAGATCACCTCCATTTGCCAAAAAAGTTCTAGAGCTTGGGACCTCTCTGTTTTGAAGATATATCAATAGCTACAGGGTCAGAAATAACATTTGTAGGTCACTTTGAGTTAATTTTGTGTGAGCTGTGAAATTTGTGTTTAATTTCTATACACATAGAATTATAAATAATTGTATATTTGTAATGATCCCACATTTCTTTTGTGTGTTTCCTTTGGTGTCTTGATTAAAAGCTGACTATATTTTTCTACTTTTGTTCTTGGCTTTTCCTCTCCATCTTCTTTATTCATTCACAAATATTGTACATATTCTTGATGGTTATAGCTTTGTGGTAAATATAGAAGTCACGTTGTATCAATATGTGTACTAAGTTTTCATAATCCTATGAGCCTTCTGAGAGTTACCACTTTGGATTTAGCTTTGGAATCAGTATCCTGTTAATAAATTGTGAATTTTTTATGGATTTTACTCAACTGATGCTACAAATTTCTCATACTTAGTGTATTAATATTGATTAATCATGTTCCTGATAAACCATTATTAATTCCTGTATTTATTTACACTTTGGTCTTGTTGTTAATCTGTGTTAGACTATATTTTATTGGATCAAAAGTACTATGGGGCTTGGTCAGTGTCTCAGTACATATCTTTGGAGACAACCTCTTGGGAGGTTCATAAGCAGCTGTTACTCCAGATCCAGAGGGTCTGACATTCACTTCTCTTAGTGTCACCTCTACATACTTGGAAGACATTCTTTCTTTCACATATTAACATACATATAAAATGATGATGATCTTGTTTTCAAAAGTTCTTGTGACATAAAGCAATTAGAACAAAATTAGTTGTTTTAGATGAGTATTGTAAATCATATACTTTTGATTTAAAAATCTGTCATCTTGTATTTGGTTTGGAAAAGTTTTCAGTACCTCACTGATTCAGAGTCACATACAATAATCAAGCATAGGAAACAAATTGGTGTCTCCTAGCAAGTATCATTGTCTTCTTCATAGGATAATGAGATATTTTAGTAGTCATAATTATTTCCTATAAAGTTAAAATACCAGAAGAATTCCAGTGACTCTCTCTAATTTTGCTGGAACAGCCCTGTTCACACAACTCATTTTTTATTATTAACAATGAGAGAATTGGCAAGCACAGGAAAATTGATGACCAGGGATTTATTTTAGTCTGATTTAGATTTAGTTTATAATCTTGTAGTTTTTGTTAAAGGACCATGATATATATTTGTAGGTGTGTCTTTGTGTCTTGATTTTTTTTCAGTGGTTTTATCTATGATTTTAGTTTTATTACCATCTGACTATATTGTTTCTCTAGAAAATTATGAGCCTTCACCAATTTTGGTATCCATGAAAATTTTCCGTTATTACCATGAGGCTTTTTTTGTTTGTTTGTGAACTTTGTGTACAGAGACACTTAGTTTTCTTGATCTTAGAGCCTTCTCTATCCTCATTTCTAGGCATGTCTCTGTTTCCTGTTGTTTCTATCTTCATATTTTGCTGTGGATATCACTCTGTATAAATAAAATACTGATTGGTCAGTAGCCAGGCGGGAAGTAAAGGCAGGACAAGCAGAGAAGAGGATTGTGGGAGGTAGAAGGCTGAGGAGGGGAGAGACTGCCAGCCACTGCCATGAGAAGCAACATGTAAAGACACTGGTAAGCCACAAGCCATGTTGCAAACTATAGATTAATAGAAATGGGCTAAATATAAGAGTAAGAGCTAGACAATGGTAGGCCTCAGCTAATGTCCAAGCAGTTTAAATAATATAAATGTCTGTAGGATTATTTTATAAGTGGTTTGTGGGATTCGGGGGCTTGGTGGAACCTGGAGAGTAGCTCTCCAACTACAATATTTCTAGTTTTCTGCTTAAATGATTGATATAGTTAATTAATACATTGGTATTGAGTTTCTAAAACCTTCTGAGGTATCATTGTCTCTTTGTCTTAATTAGCTTTTGCTGTCAACACGATATGGACTAGAGTCATGTGGAGGAACATCAACTGAGAGTGTTCCCAGATAAGAATTGGTAGTTACTATGTGTTTGAGAGATTGTGTTTATTGATGATTAATTGGGGAAGTTTCTTCCACTGAGTGGCCTGAGCTGGATGTAACAGTAGCTGAAAAAGACAGTGGCCAGACAAGAGGGAAACAAGTAAACAATGTTTCCGCATGAATTTTTACTTTCAGGTGCTAGCTTGAGTTTATATCTTAAGCTCCCACAATGATGGGTTATGCTATGGTAATATCATCCAAATAAACCAATTCATTACTTCAGATGCTTCTGGTTGGAAAATTTAATCAGCAAGAAACAAGCAAGTTAGGACAAAACATGGGACATTAAAAGTGATTTTGTTGCAGTATAGGACCTAGGATTGATGACCTTTGGAGGAATGTTGAAGATATTAGGAGTTTAGATAGCAAAAGCCATAAATAGCTTTACACAGACTTAAGTGGCCAATCTTGTAGGACTGCTAAGATGGGAGAATTGAGAGTAATGCAGTGGAGGTCAAGGTCATGGCATTTCAGTGAGAAATAGACTCCATGAAAAATATAGAAAGAGGTCATTTCTATATTTTGGCTCCAAATATTTCTTACTTTCTCTATTCCCTGAGAAACTGAGTAATCCAGGATTAAAAGCAAGGAGCTGTTTTGTTAGACAAAATGTTGATTTTGTTGCATGTTTACTGCTGATGACTCATGCAAGTCTCCAGTGAAAAAGAAACAAAAGTGAAAAATTTGTGTTTTGTAGAAAAGATCACTAGGTAGTTTGAGATGGCAGCCCAGTGGTGAAACAGGCACCATTCTCTGATTACAGTAGAATAGAATTAGGAAACATTCCATTGACTTTTTGTTTTCAGTTGACAGTATTTGGTCCTAACTTAATTCTCTGAGCCATTTGACTTCCAGTTCTTGAACATCCAGTCAGTGTTGGGCATGGGCTCCCTTTTGTGGCCTCAAGTTACACCAGTCATTGTTTGGGCATTATACAAGCTCTGAGCTGCTGTTGCCCCAGTGTATCATGCAGACAGGACAAGTGTGGTCCAAATATTTTTTGGCTCTATTGTTATCAGTCCCACCACTGGGAGCCTTGTGTGGCTACAGAATCTGGCCAGTTCAGGTTCTCTATTCTCAATTACTTGGCGTCCTCACTTCAGTCACACTCATAGCTTCCTGGTAATTTCCACTGCACTAGGTTTTCACATTGCCCTCTAATATTTCCCCTATTCCAGTCTTCTCTCCATGTATTCTCTCCTTCTATTCTTCTTTTCCTCTTCTGATCATTCCTGTTCCTGCTGCCCATCCACTCACAAAATATGTTCTATTTCCTCTTTCCAGGGAGATCTGTGCATCCCTCTCTACAGCTGTCTTGTTACTTATCCTCACTGCCTTTCTGGATTGTACTGTGATTATTCTTCACTTATCAGCTAATGCCCACTTATAAGTGACTACATATCATGTTTGTCTATGTGGTTCTCAGTTGCCTCACCAAGGATAATAAAGAACTCAGGAAACTAGACATGAACAAACCAAATAATCCAATAAAAATGAAGTACAGATCTAAACAGAATTTGCAACAGAGTAATTTAAAATGGCTAAGAGACACTTAAAAGAATGCTCTACACTTAGCCATTAAGGATGTGCTAATAAAATGTACATTGAGATTTATTTTACAACTGTCATAATGGCTAAGATCAGTAACACAAAAATCATTACATGCTGGCATGGATGTGGAGGAAAGGGGACATTCCTCTATTGCTGGGGGAAGTGGAAACTTGTATAACTTTGAAATCAATATGGCAGTTTCTTTGAAAATTAGGAATTGACCTATCTAGATACCTAGTTATACCTCTCTTGGACATATACCGAAAAGATACTCCTCCATCTTTCCATAAGGTCACTTGCTCAACTATATTCATAGCAGCTTCATTCATAATATCCCCAAACTGCTATGTCTTAGGGAGTTTATTCCTTGTTTTGGTTTTCATAATTTCTCAGGTTCTCTTGAGATGTTGTTTGTTTTTAAGCCTGGCTGGGATTTCCATAATTAATCCGGAGTCCATTTGAAACCATGAGCCTTCTGTGTCGGCCTCATGAATACAAGTGTAAGAGCAAATGGAGTAACCCCAATTAGTACTGTTTTGTCAACGTGTTTCACCCATGTTAGTGTTAAAATGCTTAATCAAAAACAACAACAAAAAAGCATAAAACACACTAAATACCCTGTGCATTTCCAAAATCTTATATCTTCAAGAGATTTAACAATGTTGAATAAGGAGCAGTCAATTGTATATTTTCCTGCAGTCCTGCTTGGAGAGGGTGTTCAGGCCTCTAAGAAGGAGGAGATGGACATGATCTGAGGGTGAATCAGGATGGCTGCCAGCAGCATTTAATTGAAAAACATATTGTTTATACTCTATAATTGCATGAATGATTAACAAGGAGAAAAGAAGGCTTAGGAGCTGGTGTGTAGCTTGAAATAAAATGTTGAGGAAGCTAGCCTTGACCTTGACAATAGACACCAGCCATATGTTAATGAAATGGCTACAAGTTCCTCCTGCCACAGATAAGGAGAATGAGGGCTTTAGCAACTAGTAACTCACTTTCCTCAATTCTCTGAAGTAATTGAGACCCTTTTCCAAATGCCTGACCTTGTGTAAAGGACTCTTTCTGGGGAACAGACACTATACTGGAATTTCTTAAATTTACTGTATAGGCCTGTTTCCCTCATAACACTCCCAAAAGTGAAAATCCTGAGTTCTTACTCTTTTTCGGTTATACAGTTCAATTTTAATCTCTCTAGATATATTAACTGATCTCTGGCCTTTGATTAACTTAGACTCTGGATGTGAAAAGTATGCTTCTCATCATTGGCATCAGGGGTGTCTCATAAAGCTCTGACTTTCCTGTTCTTAGTGCATGTAAGATAACACGATGGAATTCCTGGTTCAGCAGTGGCAGGGATTTATTTCCAAATAATTATTTTGTTTAGAGAGTCTACCATTGTACACATTTTTATCTTTTACCAAAACCTGCACAAATTTTCCCAAAGGGAAATGAATTCATAGTAAGAATCATTAACAATAAAAGCAAGAAGGTACTGGAGAAATGTGGTCTGGCTGGTATGTCAAAATGCTGGAACTTTGTGAAGCAGCAATGGTCCATACCAGTATTTACAACATAGCTTGACATGTGATGGATATGTATATACTATTTGAAGTTTCATGCATCTTCATATCACCATTAATTATATATTTGCAACTTCATCTTGAATTCCTGCCTTCCAGGGATTATTCAGAGATGCCAGATAATGCAATAGCAATGAAATTTATTAAAAACTAAACAAAATAAACAAAAAAATTTTTTTGCTGTATGTGTTACTGTAATTATGGGTTTTTGGTCATGTCAGATATGTAGAAACAGGAAGAAAACTATGTGGGGTCTACATTTAGCCCTCTTCATATGGTGATAAAGGTCAGTTCTCAGCCTTGCACAGATTATTTTTTTACTTAGCTTTCTCACTGCTCCTCAAATAAAATTTGTTGAGACATTTCATCAGTAAAATATTGTCTTCCATTCAAATTGTAAATGTATTGTCTTCTAATGATAGAGGAAAACAGGGCAATTTGAGTAATAGATCCTATTTGCAAATTGAAGTGATATACTCCTATCTTTTTTCTTTTTCCTTTGTCTTTGAATGTGTTAGTTCTTTCCAAGGATTAAACTCTTGTTCATCACATTTTCTCATAACTACAAATGAATGCCATGGAATTGTCTCAGTGGTAAGGTTGGTTCTTGTTAAGCCTAATGACTTGAGTTCAATCTCTGGAAAACTCAAATAACTCTACAAATTTCCTTATTGCCACTTAGTGCTTTGGCATAAGCACAATTCCACAATGGCACATACCTAAATAAACTTTAAACCCAAATAAGTGTCACTGTGGTCATTTGCTGCCAGAAGACTGCCGGGTTTCATCTCTAGAACTCACATAAGACACTTTAAAGTTGTCTTATCACTGACACATACACATGATGGCACAGGTATACACACACAGAATTCAGACATTTTTAAATGGATGAAGGTAACATAGCATATAACCCAGTTATTGAGAACGCATGAAATGATTTGCCAGTTTACATTAATATTTCAGAATTTGAAGAGGTATTACTGTTCATTGCAATATTGATGATTTCTTTTAAAATCTTATTTTATTCTTTAATTCTCTGATTTAAAGATAGAACATTTAAAAACATATTTCAGCTGTGCTTAGAGGTACATGCCCATAATCCCAGCATTTGGGAGACAGTTTGATAGATAATTACATGTTCACACGGTTGGGCTTGTCCGGCGGACCGCCTAACTATTTCCGGTTCAGAATAGCCATCTCCGGGTCAGACATCTCGTGGGACTGGGACTCTGTGGCTTTACGTAGTTGTCATTTGTATATTGGGAAGCTTTAGCATGTTCTTTGACCTTGTAAGATGACACAGTCAAGAATTAGTCTTGAGTGTTAAAAGAAATTCTGTGTATTGAACAGTGTGGGGCTGTTGCAGACTTTGAACATCATTGAAATGACTAAATGCATTTTTTTCATGGATGATCCTGAACCTAAAATGACCTGGGTCATTATCTAGTCAACTGAATGTAAAGCCCCCAGATAGGATGAGGTATTTGAACATGTTTCTCTCCTTGGTGACTTTCTTTGGTTTGCTAGTGGATCCTGCAGGAGGAGGAACCTGGACACTTTACTCAGCCTGGAAGGATGGGACTGAAGTTGGCTGTACTGTATCCACCATGTTTAAATGAATCCACAGGAGAGTCTTGGCCCTGTAGGAGATGGGAATGAAGGGGAGGGTGTGAGGGGAAGGTTGGGTACCAGAGGGAAGGGGAGGATAGTGGAACCAATGGCTGATATTTATAATTAAAACACAAATATAATAAATTTAAACAAAAAAGGAAATATATCATTGGTGGTGGTGATGGCCACAACCCATTTCCTTTTCTGTGTTTCTACTAAATTGTGGGTGAAATGAATCAACTAGCTGTCTTCTTGTGTTGTCATGACTTCACCATCAGTATGCATAGTGTCACTAAATCAGATAAGATACAATTGTTTAAATTGATAGTCAATGCTAAGCCATTTTGCTACCAAGAGTTTTTCAAATTTTGTAGTTTTTATTTTTGTTCCTGAACAAAAACTTTTTCTGAGTAGCCCTGACTATAGTAAATGTAGCTCTGTTAACCAGGTTGGCCTCCAACTCAGAGATTCACCTGACATTTGCTCCCATATGCTGAGATTAAGGTTGGCCAACATTACAGGTGTTTATATATATATTATGTTTGATGGGCCTAGAGTATATGTTTTTGTACATGTCAAGCATATGTTGTTTTGCTGAGCTTTACCCAACATCTTGAAATTTGAATTTCAGCAGAGGATATTATTCTCTTCTAGCATGCAGTATTCATGACAGTAATAGTGCCAGAGCCTTCTGTTGCATGCTTCTTGCTTGTTGTTTTTCTTTTGGTGTTTATTAATGAATGTTATTCTTTTTTCTGTATAAATGGATATGCACCACAAATATGCCTGGACCTCACTGTAGTCCTAAGAGACTCTTAGAACCCACAAGCTTAGAACAATGAACAGTTTTGTGATTCCCCAATATAAGTACTGGCAAATGATCCCCCCTATATACAAGACCAGTAAGAACTCTTAACTTCTCAACCTTCTCTTCTTTCCTGTGTTGATTATTTATGACCAAGAATGATAGTTCAAATGTAGTCATCTTTCCTTTTCTAACCATTTAAATGCACAGCCATTTTAGTAAGATTTATGAAAGTACAATTTAAACTGGAGCAATTCAGATATTTAGAAGATGAATACAGAACTAGAGTGAATGCCTAACTCTTTTTAGGAACTTCAGTAAAACAATCTCTGAATTCATCTTATCTTTTGGTTTGTTTGATGGAAGTTTAAAGTGCAGATGGGTTCTTAATATTTACTTTTTTGTTGTCCTATAACTGATTACATAGATGAGGCTAACTTTCAACACAGAAGTACATATATCTGCTTCTACCTTCTAAGTTCTGGGGTTAAAGGCATGAGCCATTATACTCAGCTTACAAATTTTTGTTGTAGTTAGTAATGTTTCATACAATTTCTCTGATATGTGCTCAGTACTGTTGAAGTGTTTTCTTGTCTCTATAACTCTGTTAATAGGCATTTTTCTTGCAAGACAATATCCAATTTCAAGTATTCATAAATAATTGTTGTAAACCTCCTACTGAGTTTGTTTGTGAAGTAACATGATGATTTTTTTTTGTAATGTCTGATTCATAAAATATGTGTGGTAGTCACCAGAATTATGTGCCTATATTGTCAAAGAAGCACACATTTACAATGTTGTATCATGCTTTTTGTTTTATACATCTGGATGGCACATTGATGTATGGCATATTTTAGAATGCAGTGACTTATAATGATGTGCATGTCAACATCACTCAGGAAGAGTGGGCATTGATGAATCCTTCACAGAAGAATCTCTACAAAGATGTGATGCTGGAGACCTGTATGAACCTCATTGCTATAGGTAATACTGTAAATTTTCCTTCACATTTTAAATAAGGGGATACCTGTTGGTTTATTATTGATGCTCTTCTGCAATTCTGATTGAGAATGTGAAAGAATGACCTGAATAAGTCAGATATCATTCTGAGAATATCTGAAGTTATTAATGTAAAATTTTTAGTTTCTTGTAGTAATTCATATATCATTCTTGTCCTATGTTTTAGGCAACAATTAGGAAGATCTTAAAGTTGAAGAACATTGTCAAAGTTGTCAAAAACATGGAAGGTAATTTTCTTGTAAAAGCTGATAGAAATGGGCTTCTGCATATATATAATTTATCTGGAAGTTTTAATTAGATGATGCAGTATAAATAATCACAGCTTAAAATGCATTGTTGATCAATAAATTCTCATAAACACATGTACCTCAATGGCAGAAAAGTGAATTGTGTTTGCAAGTGATTCTTTTAATAAGGAAGACAAAAATCAATGGCTTAACAGAAATTAACATTTGAATAATAGCTTCATCAAAGCTATGGTATACAACTGACAATCCATTTAGTTTCATAGTATTCATATTATAAAATTATACTCATTGAATATGTGATAAGAATATATGCACAACCTTGAAATAAGCAAATAGTCTATAATATAGTTACTCATATAGTTGATCTGTCTTGCTAAATTTAGTTAGATGGGTAGTTACATTCAAGAGTTAAGGGGGGGGGGTTGTAGAGAAACATTATTCCCTACACCACATGTTGAAGAGGAACAGAAAGTCCAACTGTAAATGAAATGTGAAAATAATATTGTATTTATTCTTTCCTTATATCTTATATCATATGTCACTCATGATACCAGCTCTGTGAACATAAGAATATGGAAAGAAGCAATGTACATCTTTCAATCTCAGAATGATTAGAAGATTTATCATAGTTTGATCTTGAATATAACTTGTTGAATGTGATTCAAGTTTACAAACAACAAGGTTTTCAACTTCATTCAGAATAGTTCAACAAGCACACCACAAAAATGCCCTATGAGTACTAAGACTTTTTAAATGCTTATGTTTGTCCTGGTTAATGATGAACATGTAGGAGGACTTACAATATAGGAAACTTTATCAATGGAATAACTGAGGTAAATGTCCAAATTCTCTTTAAATATGTGAAAAACCTCAAAGAGATATGATGCCATGAATATGAACCAGTAATAAAGGCTCTTATCATCACAGGCATGTTCAAATATGCAAAGCCATCCTTAATGCAGTGGATGAACATGAGTGTAAATAACATGTTAAAGTCTTAAGATCTCATTTCTCTTTATATTTAGACCAAATTGTAAAATTAATTCATGCAGATATAAAGACTCAGCAATGTAATGAATGTGATAAAGCTTTTAAATGTTTCAATTGTTCTTGCAGGCATAAAAGAAGTCATACTACAGAGAAAGCACATGAATATACTGAGTGTGGTAAAGTGTTTGTATGTCATAGTCATCCTCAATGGCATGAACAAACACATACTGGAGAAAAATCCTATGAATATAATCATTCTGGAAAAAACTTTGCACAACACAATCATCTTCACAGGCATATAACTACACATAACCTTAAAAAACCTTATGGGTGTAATCAAAGTGGCAAAGCCTTTACTCATTGTAAAATTTTACAATTACATAGAAGAAAACATTCTGGAGAGAAACCCTATGAGTGTAATCAATGTGGTAAAGCCTTTACAAATCCCAATCATCTTCAAGTACATAAAAGGACACACACTGAAGATCAAACCTATGAATGTAATCAGTGTGGAAAAGTCTTTGCTCAAAACAGTACTCTTCAAGTACATGAAAGGACACATAATGGAGAGGAACCCTATGAATGTAATCAGTGTGGTAAAGTCTTTGTTCAA
>NW_023413008.1:0-23282 GCF_903995425.1 Onychomys torridus
AAAACAAGAGAGAGATAATTCCTCACATTAGAAGGAAAGTCATAATTTTATAAGTCCTAAGCAGGAGTAAAGAGAAACTACTCCTAAACTGAAGAAGATACAATGACTTTCTTGGAATACAAAATTCTGCAGCAAAACTAAATCCTTTATAAATGAATATACCTCTCACCACCATCCAGACATGTATATCTACACTCTGCAGAAAGAAAACAGATTGGAATCATGAGTAAGAGGAAGAAAATAAAACATGGAGTAGAATTAAGTGCAATCAATTTAGAGAAATAGATAGTAGCATAATGATGACAAATTATACAAACCATGTGCTTCTCCTTACTCACAGTGAGCATAACAAAACTACTATGATAATTTGCCTGTGTTTTCTCAGTAATTTATATGGTAACTTCATGCAGACTAATAGCTTCCAACAAGATAAATCTGGTACCTGAATTACATGGATATTATATGCATGGTGTCATCTAGTCTCTGATCATACTGTATCAATTCCACACCTGCAGAGAGAACATGACACTCACTGAGATTAGGAGAGGAATCTGCCTGGACAGTCAAAAGATAACTTTTTTAATCATGCCTTTACCACTAGATTCTATAATAAAGATTTTTATTTTAAGATCAAGGAGAATACATGTCTGGCACAATTTGACTGGCTGTGTTTTCCTGAAACATACACATTTCCATTCATGGATGTAATTCAGGGAAACACTCTGAGAGCATGACAAACATATGCTACTCTAGGCTTTAGTTAAATGCTGTCTTTTTATACTAATTAACTGGGAACTCCACATTGGTCAGACTGCTATTAGAAGTCATTTCTAAGACAGGAATTATCTATTCATCATAAATCCTTCCTCCCTTTTCCCATTTAAGTTTCTTTTTATTGATGGTTCCAAATATTACTTCTCTGAGAAAGGGAAAAAAAGTAATCTGAATTTGATTTCAGTACATTGAGAACAAAAAAACTTAGTGTACTATACTGGAAATTTTAATAAAAAAAGAACAATATTCCTGTGTGCCTACATGTAAATAAGATTGCCCATGATTAAAATTCGAAACATGGTAAAGCCAGTATACAGTGAGCTGTCTAACATTATTCAAGTGCGTAATTCAGCGTAGATACCTACCAGTTCCTTTTACCTTAGTATTCAATTACTACACTTAATAGATACAATTAAGAGAAAACCAAGTATGGTTGACATAACTTGTTCTGTAATGGTACTTCTCCTTAATATGTGAGAAAGTCTTTCGTTATTCGGAACCAATGTTTTCTAAAGACAGTGCTGACTCTCTTCACACTGTAGCAAGAGCTACAACACAGAAAAACACACCACACAAACCTGTGTACATGCAACATCAATAAAACAGAAGCCCTATACACTATTGTATACTGTTGAATTATTGTACTTATGAAGCCCTCTGCTTACCTGCATAGTTGTGATCTATAATATCTGTTATCTTGTGAAAAGTCCTCCATTTTGATTCAGGTCTTTGAAGAGGACTTCCAGTCTTGATCATACCCAATTCACAATGTAACCATTAGAAACAGAAAGGACAGCATAAGTTATGAAAAGTCAGTTGATCTTGGCTGTGTGTCACACACTCTCCAGTCATGATCAGTAAAGAAGTCTAATAAAGTTCAAAAGATGCATACTCATAGGAGAACTGGCATTGCATGAGAGAAACCACACAACACACACTGGACCCTAAAATAACTGCTTGATGTTATCACAGATGTTTAGATGAAAGAGAATACTGTGCAAAAAATAAGCTAATCAAAATATTAATAATCAGAGAAAAATGATCATCTATTTTATGAACATAGAGATAAATTTAAGGGACACACAACAGAAAATTATAAAAAGGAATATACACAATTGAGGGAGGCAGTAGTATAACCTGAGAGATCTCTCATCCAATAACTGATGGAAGTTGATACAGAGAACCTTGGCCAGGTCCCAGATGGAGCTCCTGGAGTCCAATTGGCAGGGGAGAGGAGGGATTGAATGAGTGAGAATTGTTGAGACCAAGATTGGAAAAAAACACAGAGACAAATAGCCAAACTAATGGAAACACATGAATTATGAACCAAAAGCTGTGGATCCCCCAACTGGTTCAGGCCTTCTGGATTCATGAGAAAATTGAATAGCTTGAACTATTTGGGAGACAACCAGGCACTGGGACCTGGACCTGTCCTTAGTGCATGGGCTGGCTTTTTGGAACCTGGGGCTTATTTGGGGACACTTTCCTCAGCCTGGAAGGAGGGGTCTGGACTTGTCTGTACTGAATCTGCCAGGTTGAGCTAAATCACCAGGGGAATCTTTGCCCTGGAGGAGATGGGAATGGGGAGAGGGGCTGGGGGGAAAGCTAGGGCTTGGGGCAGGACAGTGGAACCCATGGCTGATATGTAAAATTAAAACACAAATGGATTAAGAAAATGTGGTACATATTACAAATCTCCCTGTGATCTCATGAGGATGATAATAGTTGGGACAAAAACTCTCCACCATAATTTGCTCTTTTCACATGTATAGGCCTAAATAATACAAGGCTAAAGAGACTGTAAGGAATGAGATGAGCAAAGCATGAGTATGTGCATGGATTCAGATAGTAACCATGTCTTTCTATTATCGCCATGTAGTAAATAAATCTTTAACTCTATTTGAGCACAGATCACCTGATCCCAGCTTTTCTTTGGGTCCCAGTGTTGTATCTGTCTGTATTATCTTCATTCTTACATAAGGCCATTTAGATCTGTCACTGGATACATACTGGACAGGAAAGAAATAGACAAATTGTCTCTATTTAAACAGGAAAGAAATTATTTGAGCATTCACAAAGAATTTTAATCATAATGTCTCATTAAGGAAGCAAATTACTCATACCATCCCTCCTCTTTCCCACCAATTGGACTCCTGGAGCTCCATCTGGGGCCTGGCCAAGGATCTTTGTATCCACTTCCATCAGTTAGTGAATGAGAGTTCATTACCCCTACTCACAACCATGTTGTTCATGTAGATCTCATCCATTTCTCTGTCCATTGGGTGATCCCTGTGTCTTTCTTAGGGTCCTGTTTTCTAGGTAGCCTCCCTGGAGTTGAGAGTAGCAATCTAGTCATCTTTGCTTTATATCTAGTATCCTCCTATGTGTGAGTACATACCATGTTTTTCTTTCTGAGTGGGTTACCTCACTTAGGAATAATTTTTTTCTAGATCCATCCATTTGCCTGCTAACCTCATGATGTCATTGTTTTTCTCTGCTGAGTAGTACTTCCATGAGGGGAAGTTTGTTTGCCTTTGTGTGTGAGTCTATATCTATGATCCTTGATCTAGATCTGCCCATGGAAACAGATCTTGTACACTCACAGGCCAACTGAGCTCTATTTTTGCTGCACATATATATATATATATATATATATATCCAATGATTGATTCTATAATAGTTTGCCTAAAACAATTGGCTTTATATATTTTTTTATGTTTATTTTTTATTATGTGTTTTAATTTTATATATCAGCCATGAGTTCCCCAGTCCTCCCCTTTCCCTCCCCCAATCCCACATTTTCCCCAGCCCCTCCCCTCCATTCCCATGTCCTCCAGGACCAAGACACCCCTTGGGACTCATTTAAACCTGGTGGATTCAATACAGGCATGTCCTATCACCTCCTTCCAGGCTGAGCATGTATCCCTGTGTAAGCCCAAGCTTCCAAACAGCCAGCTCATGCACAAAGGACAGGTCCCAGTTCCACAGCCTGGGAGCCTCCCAAACAGATCAAGTTATTCAATTATCTCACTTATCCAGAGGGCCTGATCCAGCTGGGGGCTCCACAGCCATTGGTTCATAATTCATGTGCTTCCATTCAATTGCCTATTTTTCCCTGTGCTTTCTGCAATCTTGGATTCAACAATTCACACTCATGCCCTTGAGACTGTATGCCACTTGTGTATTGGGTGCTTGAAGAGACTTTAACAGGACTTCTCATTATCTGGAGCTGGAGTTTCAGGCATGGTGTAGCACCCTGTATGGGTAGATACTGGCAACTGAACTTAGATTCTCTGGAAAAGCATCAAGAGTGCTTACCACTTGTCAATCACTCCAGGCCCACAAAAAACCTTGTAAGTTGACCATAAATAAATGTGTATTAAGTAATCTTACTTTAACAAAATAATAATCATTTACGTAATACAAAGAATGCTTTTTCTTTTATTAAGTGAATGAGCATCAGTTTATATTATAGGATAATTTATAGTTATTGGTCAAATGCTTTTAGACAAAATAAGAAAGTTAATTATACAATGTAAAATGCATTTTGAGAGAATAATGAGATGTGTTTTATTAATATCTGTTTATAAAAAGTGAGTGACATTATTTAAATTTATTTATTGCCCTGATTAATGTATCATACAACGTTCTTTGTATTATATTTGTGATAAAAAAGAACCAAGTTAATTTAAATGACTATATTAACTAGTCAAAATCTAAGATATCAGTAATATTTCATATAATAATACGTCTTCTAAAGTTTGGCAACCAAATTAGCACATTTGTTCGCAAATGTATTTAACCAAACAAATTACCTATCAGCCTGTGTTTACACATCTGAGTGCTCAAGGGCCATTTGTAGGAGGTTTTCAACTATGCTGGGAATAAATTTACTGCAGAAAAAAAAAAGATTGCCCAATTCTGAGAGTCTATTTTACAATAACACATGTCATCTCTTATTTATGTTCCACACAGTGTTTGATATGGTGTTTACCAACAGAGGTCTCAGCTATGATCAACCCCAGGACAGTAACCCTGTAGACAGTAACCCATAGCTCCAGTTGGTACTCTGCAGTGCTGCTACTTCTGCAACTTCCTCTGTAGCTTCCATATACCTTTTCCTGTACATGTAGCTCTGTGTGTGGTAGTCAATCAGGAATGAAAAATGGTACTTTAAATTACTGCAAATGTTTATTTATGTATTGTGTGTGTGTGTGTGTGTGTGTGTGTGTGTGTGTGTAAAATGGAATGCATGTGGAGGTCACATGACAACTTATGGTAACTGGTAATACTCTTCTGTCATTTTGTGGGTCCTGAAGACTCCATATAGATCAAAAGGCTTGGTGGCAAGCGCTTTTGCATGCTGAGCCATCTCACCAGATTCATTTTTGTAAGTCAATTACTATCATACTTTCTGTGACATGATTGTAAGATTGTGTTATTCACATTGTATTTTCAAAATGAATCTGTATTGGAAAGAATTGTGCCATTATTATATCAATATTAAGCTAAGATGAATCACTTCAATAAACTGGAATTGTACAAATGTAAAAAATAACAAAAGATAAATTCTCATTTTATAAAGGTCTAATGTTAAAAATATGAATATGGAACATAATTAGATAAGTAAAACAGAAATTCACCTCTGATAAATGTCTAATTGAAAACACACATAGTGAACACAAGAAATAAAAAAAAGAAAAATTCTCAGCCAACAAAAGACTAATATCAAAAATATACATATTGAATACATGAAATCACATAAATAAAAGAAAAATTCTGATCTCATAATTGCCTAATGTCACAAATATTCCTATTCTCATCTGACAAAATTCTACTATCCAAAATATACATACTGAACACCAGATACTAGATAAATAAAACAAAATTTCTCATCTGATAAAGGTCTAGTATCAAAATGTACACATTGAACCCAAAATATCATGTAAAGAAAGCAAAAATTCTCATTTCATAAAGGGCTAATATCCAAAATATACATATTGAACATGAGAATTAGGATAAATAAAACAATATTCTCATCTGATAAAGGTCTAATATTCAACATATAAATATTGAACACAAGAAATTAAATGAAACAAAATTATACCTGATAAAGCATTAATATCACAAATATACCTATTGGAAAAAAGAAATCAGATAAATTAAATGAAATTTGTTTCCTTACAAAAGTCAGGTATTCAAAATATATGTACGGAACACAAAAAATCAGGAAAATAAAACCAAATATTCATGTGATAAGGAACAAATATGAAAAATATACTATTGAACACCAGAAATTAAATAAAACCAAAATTTTGAACTGATAAAGACCTAATATCAAACATACCCATATTGAACATAATTAGATAAACAAAAATCTCACCTGATAACAATCTTATATCCAAAATATACATACTGAATACAAGAAATTAATTAAATAAAAATTCTCACCTTATAAAGAACTAATATCCTCCAGGCAGTGTTGGCGCATGCCAGTAATCCCAGCACTCGAGTAGCAGAGGCAGCTGGATCTCTGGGAATTCGAGGCCTGGTCTACAGAACTAGTCCAGGATAGGCTGCAAAGCTACTGAGAAACTCTGTACAGGTTTCCTCGAACTCCTTGAGTTCCTGCTGGGGTCCAGCCTCATTTCATGTTTAGATACTGAGACAGGGAAGGCACATTGGTACAAGAAAACGTCTGACCACCAGGTATATTGCACTAAAGTGGGCCTGAAAAGCTAAAGCCATCTTTGTTTATATTTTTTTCTACAAAGCTACAGGAACAGCTTCATAACCGCCTCTTTTTTTTTTTTTTTCTGAGACAGGGTTTCTCTGTGTAGCTTTGTGCTTTCCCCAGAACTTACTTGGTAGCCCAGCCTGGTCTCTAACTCACAGAGATCCACCTGGCTCTGCCTCTGAGTGCTGGGATTAAAGGCGTGCACCACCACCGCCCAGCTCGTCTCATATTTTTGACTTTTAAAAAGTACATCGGGCTGGAGAGATGGCTCAGCTGTTAAAGGCTAGGCTCACAACCAAAATATAAAAAATACATCATATTTTAAGGAATACATGATGGTCACTATAAAAGCCCCCATTGTTCCCCTTTTATACGCCCCCCAAACATAACTTGCACCCCCTGAATAACCTTATTCTAGTCGTAGAGTTCATCATTTTTGCAGGATTAACTAAATATTGAGCCAGAAGCATCCTGCTATTGCCCCGCTTATAACAGCTGGCAGCTACTTGTGGTTACAAAGATCAAAAGCACCAGACATGGACACAATGTTTTAGGGACAATATTCACACCCAGACTTTTCTTTCATTTCTGCAAGATGTGCTTTTATGTAGTTCCCTTTTCTTCAAAAGGTGTGTTGTCTCAATATCTCTCTTTGCAAAAGCACTGTTTTCATCTCACTGTGCCATGATTATTTCATCAATATAACCTCCTGTGTATGGTAAAGATGGATCTCCCTGTTCCATATTTTACTTCAGGGGGCTGTGGGAGTATTACAGCAGGTTACAACCATTATTTAACTGGTTGACACAGCAGACCCACCTGATCGGGAACCCCACCTGGCAAGGCTGTGGAGTCACTGGCTGTTAATGACTGGTTGTTTCTGTCAGTAATTTTTCACATGTGCCACTTTATTTCTTTCAAATAACAGTTATGGGTATTTTCTCCACTGCTTGTAGGGTTTTTTTGTTTTGTTTTGTTTTGTTTTTTGTTTGTTTTTAATTCTTCTCTCACATAATACATCCCAGTTGCAGTTTCGCCTCCCTCTACACATCCCAATTCCCTCCTCCCCTCTCTCCAAGTACCATTTCTCTTCCATTTACCTTCAGGAAAGAGCAAGCCTCCCAGGGATATTAATTAAACACAGCATAATCAGATATAATAAGACTAGGTACAAACTCTCATATCAAGGCTGGACAGTGAAACCCAGTAGTAGGAAAAGGATCCCAAGATCAAGCAAAAGAGTCCAAGACACAACCCATTCCTACTGTTTAGAGTCCTATAAAAGCATCAAGTTAAAAAACCACAACATATATGTAGAGAACCTAGAGAAGACCCATGCAGGCTCCATGATTGCCACTTCTGTCTCTGTGGGCCCTCATGAGTCCTGTTTGGTTGACTTTGTAGGCTGTGTTCTCCTAGTGTTTTCAACCCCTCTGACTCCTAAAATCCTCCTTCCCCCTCTTCCATAGGGTTCCCCAAATTCCACCTAATGTATGTCTGTGGGTCTCTGCATCTGCTCCCATCAGTTTCCAGACAAAGCTTCTCTTGGACTAGGCACTGATCTAGGAGCACAGCAGAAAATAATTAGGATCATTTCATTGACTTTTTCTCCTCTAAAACATATTATGTTTATTGCTTGTTTTGAATTTTACTTTGGATAAGAAAGAAAAAAATTCTCCAAAAGCTAAAACTTATTAGAGTTTGCTATACTTTATTTTAACTCAAAGTCATTAGTTCTGAGAAGAATTTTTCAATTGTCTTTACATTTGTTTAATTAGCACTTTTTGGAGTATATATACAGACATATACACTCACACACAAACACATAAATTTGCTGGTGAGTGAAATAGATAGGAAGTCAGTCTTTATGAACCCTTTATTCTGTTGTGAATGTTGACTGTTGGGGCAAAATATATAGTTAAAGAATCACAACCATAAAGTTGTGAGATATATATATATATATATATGTGTGTGTGTGTGTGTGTGTGTGTGTGTGTGTGTATACAATATAAATTAGTGAGAATTATGAATTTTTAAAATTCTTCCACATCTAAATAAATAACATTAAGTGAAATGGTTATGAAAGGTGATATTTACATTGTTATTTGACACCTATTGACATAATCTTTGTGGTGCAGGTCATGATTAGACCTGTGTATGTCACAGTTCTATACAGACAGGTTAGTATGAAGCATTATAATCTCTCAGTAACAAGTCTATGGTAACAAATCTGTGTTAAATGGAGGAGATAATGAACTTTCTTCAGGAGTTTCAGGAGTTGCATACTCCAATTCTGCACATTCAAGAGATCAAGATAATCATGAAATGATTCTTCTTTGTGGCTTTCCAGTATCCTTGAAGTTATTTCAATGCTAGTCTTGGAAAAATAACAAGTACAATTTACTAAATTATAGCACTGGTTAATAACACCATATGTAATAGCTTGGTGTGTGGTCTAAAAGAAAAAAAATTGTAAGACCTTACCGGGTCACATTGATACTAGAATTCTAAAATTGCAGGTGAGTACAATGCTTTCCAATTCAAATCCCAACCTTCACCTTTTCCTTCCTCTTGTTTCCTTTCATTGTATACATATTTGTCCTTGTAACAACTTTCAGAAGTGTTTCTTTTTAATTGTGTGAAAGAAAATATGTAGAATGATAGCAGAAGTTCTTTTGGTCCAGTGACATGAAATTCTTTTGAAAGACAGAAAAAAGCTGAGTGGAGAGATTATATTTTGACCCTGAAGGCCAAGTTCATCTCCTTTGTCTTTGCAATCTTGTGGTCCTTCTGAATTCTCCATCTTCTCACTGTATCCTATTTAATAACATGAAGAGGTGAAGGCTGGATCACATAGGTATTTTGAGAGTAAGTATTCACAGTACTATTTGTGGTCACTGGAGTGTTTTTTCCCTTAATATGAAATGCATTTTGTTATTGTTATGTTAATGATACAGATTAAAGGTACCAATATTTATTTAAACAGCTATATTAACCCACAAAATAGAAAACTAAAGAGGATAGAGTCATGAGAAATTGAATTTTCCCATTTCACATTCCTATCATAATGGAGATTATTTCTTCATTTCTTGTAATGTGAATAAATGTGCAGAATTGTGATGTCTGAGACTCTCCCGGGACCAGTGACTGAATTAAAATAAGGATTGCCTCAATATGGAGAACATTATATGTAAACTTTCAATAAAATTTCATGTTTTCCCCCAGAGATTACTATCCAAATTGTCTATGAACCAAAAGCTATGGAGCCCCCAACTGGATCAGGCCCTCTGGATAAGTGAGACAATTGAATAGCTTGAACTGTTTGGGAGGCACCCAGGCAGTGGGACCAAGACCTGTCCTTAGTGCATGAGCTGGCTCTTTGGAACCTTGGGCTTATGCGGGGACACTTTTCTCAGCCTGGAAGGAGGGGACTGGACCTGCCTGGACTGATTCTACCAGACTGAGCTGCATTCTCAGGAGAGTCCTTAACATGGAGGAGATAGGAATGGAGGGGAGGGGCTGTTTCTTAAGACCATTTGATTGGAAAGTCTTTTCCCAGCCTTTCATTCTTAGGAGGTATCTATCTTTGAATTTGAGGTGTGTTTTTTGAATGCAGCAGAAAGATGGGTCCTGCTTTCGTATCCATGCTGTTAGCCTGTGTCTTTTTATACGTGAATTAAACCCATTGATATTAAGTTATATTAATGACCAGTAATTGTTCATTCCTGTTACTGTTTTTATTTTTTGGTGGTACTGTCTGTACTTCTCTTTGTTTGGGTTTACTGATGTGGATGTGGTGTTATCTATTGCCTGTGTTTTCATGGGTGTATCTAGCTTCCTTAGGTTGGAATTTTCCTTCTAGTGCTTTCTGTAGGGCTGGGTTTGTGGATAAGTATTGGTTAAATCTGGTTTTGTCTTGGAAGGTCTTGTTCACTCCATCTAGGATGATTGAAAGTTTTGCTGGGTATATTAGTCAAGGGTGGCATCCATGGTCTCTTAGTGTCTGCATTATATCTGTCCAGGTCCTTCTGGCTTTCAAAGTCACCATTGAGAAATCGGGTGTTATTCTGATGGGTTTGCCTTTATAAGTCACTTGGACTTTTTCCTTTGCTGCCCAAATAAAAGGCTGGGAAAAGACTTTCCAATCAAATGGTCTTAAGAAGCGAGCTGGTGTAGACATCCTAATATCCAGCAAAATAGATTTCAAACTAAAATCAATCAGAAGAGATGATGAAGGACATTACATACTCATAACAGAAAAGATCCAGAAAGATGAAGTCTCAATTCTGAACCCTTATGGCCCAATCACAAGGCTACCCACATATGTAAAAGAAATATTACTAAAGCTTAAATCACATATAAAACCCCGCACATTAATAGTGGGAGACTTCCACACCCTACTTCCACCTCTGGACAGATCGGCCAAATTGAAACTTAACAGAGACATAATGGTCTTAATTGATGTTATGGCTCAAATGGACTTAATCAATATTTACAGAACATTCCACCCAAACAAAAAAGAATATACCTTCTACTCAGCACCCCATGGAACCTTCTCTAAAATAGACCACATACTTGGCCACAAAGCAAATCTCAACAGATACAAAGCAATTGGAATAACCTCCTGTGTTATATCAGACCACCATGGTTTAAAGTTAGATTTCAACAACACAGAAAACTACAGAAATCCTACAATCTCATGGAAACTGAATAATGCTCAACTGAATCACCAATGGGTTAAGGAAGAAATACAGAAAGAAATTAAAGACTTCCTAGACATCAATGAACATGAATACACCACATACCCAAACTTATGGGATACTATGAAAGCAGTACTAAGAGTGAAATTCATAGCACTGAATGCCCACATAAAGAAGCTGGAGAAATCTGGATGTAATGACTTGACAGCACACCTGAAATACCTGCAACAGGAAGAAGCAAAGTGTCCCAGGAGGAACAGAAGCCAGGAAATTGTCAAATTGAGAGCTGAAATGAAGAAAACAGAAATAAAGAGAACAATACAAAGGACTAATGAAACATAGAGTTTGTTCTTTCAGAAGATAAACAAGATAGACAAGCGCTCATCCAAACTAACCAAAAGACAGAGAGAGAGAGCATCCAAATTAACAAAATCAAAAATGAAAAGGGGGACATAACAACAGAAAATGAGGAAATCCAGAGAATCATCATGTCACACTTCTAAAACCTTTACTCCACAAACCTGGAAAATCTAAAAGAAATGGATAATTTTCTGGATAGGTACCACATACCTAAGTTAAATCAAGAGCAGATAAACCATTTAAATAGTCCAATAACCCATAAGGAAATAGAATCAGTCATTAAAAGTCTCCTAACCAAAAAAAGCCCTGGACCTGATGGTTTCACTGCAGAATTCTACCAGATCTTCAAAAAAGACTTAATACCAATACTCTTTAAATTGTTCCACACAAAGGAAGCAGAAGGTATATTACCAAACTCCTTCTATGAGGCTACAATTACCCTGATTCCTAAACCAAACAAAGATATAAAATACCTTGGGGTTACTCTAACTAAGCATATGAAGGAGCTATATGACAAGAACTTTAAGTCCCTGAAAAAAGAAATAGAAGATGTCAAAAAATGGAAAGATCTCCCATGCTCATGGATAGGCAGGATTAACATAGAAAAATGGTGATCTTACCAAAAGCAATCTACAGTTTCAATGCACTTCCCATCAAATTACCAACACAATTCTTCACAGATCTGGAAAGAATAATACTCAACTTCATATGGAAAAACAAAAAACCCAGGATAGCCAAAAGAATCCTGTACAATAAAACAACCTCTGGAGGCATCACAATCCCTGACCTCAAGCTCTACTATAGGGCTACTGTAATAAAAACAGCTTGGTACTGGCATAAAAACCAACATGTGGACCAATGGAATCGAATTGAAGATCCTGACATTAATCTGCACACCTATGAACATATAATTTTTGACAAAGAAGCCAAAAATGTACAATGGAAAAAAGAAAGCATCTTCAACAAATGGTGCTGGCAAAGCTAGATGTCAATGTGTAGAAGGCTGCAAATAGATCCATATCTGTCACTGTGCACAAAACTTATATCCAAGTGATCAAAGGCCTCAACATAAATCCAGCTACTCTGAACCTGATAGTAGAGAAAGTAGGAAGTACTCTTGAATGCATTGGCATTGGAGATCACTTTCTAAATAAAACACCAGTAGCACAGACACTGAGAGAAACAATCAATCAATGGGACCTGTTGAAACTGAGAAGCTTTTGTAGAGCAAAGGACATGGTCAACAAGACAAAGCGACAGCCTACAGAATGGGAAAAGGTCTTCACCAACCCCACATCTGACAGAGGGCTGATATCCAGAATATATAAAGATCTCAAAAAATTAGATATCAAAATGCCCAACAGTCCAATTCAGAAAGTGGCTATAGAACTAAACAGAGAATTCTCCACACAGGAAATTCAAATGACTGAGAGACATTTAAGGCATTGCTTAACATCCCAAATTATCTGGGAAATGCAAATCAAAATGACTCTGAGATACAACCTTACAACTGTCAGAATAGCTAAGATCAAAAGCACAGAAGACAGCTTATGCTGGAGAGGATGTGGATCAAGGGGAACTCTCCTCCACTGCTGGTGGGAATGCAAGCTTGTACAGCCACTTTGGAAATCAATATGGCACTTCCTTAGAAAATTGGGAATCCATCTCCCCCAAGACCCAGCTATAGCACTCTTGGGCATATACCCAAGGAATCATCAATCATACCACAAGGGCATTTGCTCAGCTATGTTGGTATCAGCTTTGTTTGTAATAGCCAGAACCTGAAAACAACCTAGATGCCCTTCAACTGAAGAATGGATAAATAAAATATGGTACATATACACAATGGAGTACCATTCAGCAGAGAAAAACAATGACATCATGAGGATGCAGGCAAATGGATGGATCCAGAAAAAATCATCCTGAGTGAGGAAACCCAGACTCAGAAGGACAAACATGGTATGTATTCACTCATAGGAGGATACTAGATGTAAAACAAAGATGACTATACTGCTACACAACTCCAGGGAGGCTACCTAGAAAATGGGACCCTAGGAAAGACTCAAGGTTCACCCAATGAGAGAGAAATGGATGAGATCTACATGAGCAACCTGGACAACAGTGGGAGTAACACAGGGCAAATTTGAGGGAAAGAAAGCTTAGGGGTGCAGGAGATCCCAGCTGGATCAAGAACAGAAAGGGAGAACGAGGAATAACAGACCATGATAAATGAAGACCACATGAGAACAGGAATAGGCAGAGTGCTGGAGAAGTCCCCCAAAATCCACAATAATACATCCTTTGTAGACTGCTGGCAATGGTCGAGAGAAAGCCTGATCTGACCTAGTCCGGTGATCAAATGGCTAAATACCCTAACTGTCATGCTGGAACTCTCATTTAATAACTGATCGAAGTGGATGCAGAGATCCTCAGCCTGTACCCAGGTGGAGCTCCAGGTGTCCAACTGTGGAGAAATAGGAAGGTCTGCAAGAGCATGAATTGTTGAATCAAAGATTGCAAAAAGCACAGGGACAAATTACCAAACGAATGGATGCACATGAATTAAGAACCAAAGGCTGTGCAGCCCCCAGCTGGATCAGGACCCCCTGGATAAGTGAGTCAATTGAATAGCTTGATCTGTTTGGGAGGCACCCAATCTGTGGGACAAGAATCTGTCCTTATTGCTTCAGCTGGCTCTTTGGATCCTTGGACTTACACAGGGACACTTTCCTCAGTCTGGAAGGAGGTGACAGGACCTGCCTGTACTGAATCCACCAGGTTTAAATGTGTCCCCAGGGCTGCCTTGAACCAGGAGGATATGGAAATGGAGGGGAGGGGATGGGGGAGCGTGGGGCTCGGGGAGGGATGGGGGATGACAGGGGAACCCATGGGTGATGTATAAAATTAAAACACTTATTAATAACAATATTAATTTTAAAAAAGAAAGTAAAAATGTCTCTTTAATAAAATATACATATTAAACACAAGAAAACAAAAAAGACAAAACAAAAATTCTCATCAGATAAATGTAAATATCAAAAATATACATATTTAACACAAGAAATAGGCTAAAACATTCTCATCTGATAAAGGTCTGATATACAGTATAAACATAGATCCTTAGAAATCAGATAAATAAAACAAAAATTCTGACCTGATAAAGGTCTAATATCCAAAATATACTTGCTGAACACAAGAAATTTCATAAAACAATAATTTTAAAATGATAAATCTGTGATGTCATAAATATATATATTAAACAAGAGAAATCAGATAAACAAAACAAAAATTCTCAAATGCTAAAGGTGTAATATATACAAAATGTACATTTTGGACCCAAGAAATCAGATAAATACAACACAGATTCTCATCTGATAAAAGTCTAATATATAAAATATACATATTATTAAGAAGATATCAGGTAAATAAAACAAAAATTGTCAACTGATAAATTTCTAATATCCAATATATATATATATATATATATATATATATATATATATATATATACTGATATCAAAAATTTATAAACAACAAAATACTCACTGGTAGGTCTATTAAACAAATTATACATAGTGAACAGAATAAATCAGATATATAAAACAAAAATTCTTATCAGATAAAGATCTAATACCCCAAAATTTTAATATTGAATATATTTACATAAAGAAAACAAAAATTCTCCTTTGTGAAAATTCTAACATCTAAAATATGTTTGAACCAAGAAATAAGAAAAAACAAGATATCTCCTCAGTAAAGGTTCTATCTCCAAATTACACTTATTAAACACAAGAAATCAGATAAATAGAATAAAACCTCACATCTGTTAATGGTCTCATATCCAAAATATACATAGTGGATATAATTAGTTAAATAAAACAAATATTCTCATCTGATAAAGGTCTAATATCACACAAATATTTATAGAACACAATTAATTACATAACACCAAAATTCTCCTCTGATCATAATCCAATATCCAAACTATACTAATTGAACACAAGAAATCAGATAATTAAAACAAAAATTCTCACCAGATAAAGGTCTAATATCCAACATAAACATAGAGAAGACAAGTAATTAGAAAAACCTGTTTGTCTTTCTGAGTCTGGGTTACTTCACTCAGTATAGTTTTTCTAATTCCGTCCATTTGCCTGCAAATATCATGATTTCATTGTTTTTTTCTGCTGAGTAGTACTCCATTGTGTATATGTACCACACTTTCTTTATGCCACAGGCTCTGTTTTTATTTATTTTTAGAGGGGGAAGAACAGTCTTTATCCTCATGTCATTCCTGCACACATTGGAGGTTCTGCCTTTGGGAAGAATTCAAAGACATGGTTTTGGGCAAAGGAATACCTGAAGATGCAGCCTACCAGAAACACAGAACTTATATAAAATGAATAAATGATGACAGGGTCGACCTGAGATTGAAAGCACAGTGTTTGAAAGAATGAATACCTATTCTTCATGTACTCTTCTGTGATGAAGATCAATCGACCTTACTGCTAATTTCTTTCAATGGTCACTTTTAGTAGCTCACTGGTCAGTCTCTGAACCTTCTACTTCACCTGCATCTTGGTGAGGAAGTTTTGGTGGGATGGTGTCTCCCTGGTGCTCCTTGTGGGTAGATGAACATAAATTAACTTGCAGTATGACAAGGCAAAGATTATGGACTGACCTCCCTGAGTCCTAGTCAAATGTTTGAGAAAGCTTATTTACCAATGAATCGGTGAGAGCCCAAATTATTTTGTCCCATGCTTCAGCAGCCCCCTCTGGGAAACTCAGCTGACTTCTCTATTTGAAGGAAGTGTTTATCTCAGCTAACACATTCTGTCTGCCTTCTTAGCATTGCACCAAGTAATGAAGAAGATAGCCTCTTCAGGCTTATTCACAGCTACAGTCTCAGAATTCAACTTGGCTGTTGAGTCCACAAGCCTGTGGGTTTATGAGTCAGGAGAAAATTGCCATAGTTCACAATCACCCCCACCATTTAGAGGTTCCCAAAATATCTTGACAGGTTGCTCTAACCATATAATTATTGATAGAGAAGACATATAAGTGCAGAACATTGTCACCAGACTCAACAAGTCACCTCACTGACAACCTAGGACACACAGCGGCATCTGGGAAGTACCAAACTTTACCCAGTGTTGTTGAAGTACAGTGATGTTCTGCCTTGAAATTGGCACATCTCATTAATCCCTCCCTCTTAATGTTGATCTCATGTTCACTCATCAATGCCTATCCCCCCAAATGGAACAAAAGCAGAGTTCCCAGCATAAAGCTTTGACCTTACCAGTTCCTGACCTCTGAGACAGAAAAATTAATATCCAGGAAACCTTGAATTTCAAGAGCCATGCCAAGCAGGGAGCTGTGTTGGTTCCCAGAGACTGCAGCTTTATGTGCCCCATTACTGGAAGACTCAGTTTAAGCCCACTTCTTCCAAGAAGCTTCCTTTTTCCTGCACAAAATGCATTACACAATTCCCTTGACAATTTCTTTCTTGATGTTTTATACTGAGGTTGAAGGTCAGCTTTCTTCTGTAATTCTCTGATATCTCTACCCTTTCCATTCTCTTTCTGAACTAGACTCTACAGTATGCCATCATGTACATCAGTAAATGATGAAGATATTGAATAAACTTCCACAGGCAGTTGGAGTTGCCACAAGATAGGTGACATCGCAGAGGTTGCCAGTGATCTCCAGGATACAATAGAATGTCCATGGAAGAGCTTCAGATGTCATGGGAACTGACATTGCTTCCCTGCCTATGGTCTTTCCTCATAATACAATAGAAGACAATCTGACCTTAGCAGGAGCCACTGCTGAGATACAAGGGAAACCCTTCAGTAAACTCTTCATTCAAAGCCAGAGATCTCTCTCCAATTGATTGGACATCATTTAGATCTGTCCATGTGTGGAACTGAATGTTTATCTCCTACTGAAATTTTATGTACACAAGGTAAAAATATCAGAAATTTATGTATGCTATAGTTCATTGTGATTGCCTGCATCTCCTTGTCTCCTTAGCCACAAGACATTATAGACTTAATGCTGACTGAGAAGGACTCTTGTTAAACAATATTCCTGTTAATGAGTCTACAGGGAACAGCTAGGCAGAGATATGATAGAGGAAGGGGATGACACAGCTTAGTAACAATTACTCATAGGAGTGGTATACAGTCGGAGCTCATTGGGAATAAAATCTGTGTCATCAGCATGTGTGTAGTGGGTGTTTTACTCTCTTTTGAGTAGCTCAAAGTGTTCTGCTGTTTCTCGGTAGACAACATGGCGAGACAGCTAGAGTCTTATGCACAGAACATGAATTTCTATAGAGTAATGGATATTCAGGAAAATCCTTTGCAAGCCAATTCATATGTAGGAAAATAGACACTAGGGTTCCACTAGGCTCTCTAAATCAATAGTTCTTAATTTTTCCAATTCTCTGTCTCTTTAAATAGCACTAACAATAGTTCCTCATGTTGTGTTGAAACCTAAATGTCAAGTTAAGAAACAATGAAACAATTTTGCTAATGTTATGAATCACAATTCAAATATTTGATGTACAGGATATCTGATATGCATTCCCCAATGGGGTGGTTACCCACAGCTTGAGGACCACAGCTCTGAATGCAGGCAGAAATCTCCTTAATCCTGGCAGTGATGCTGAGGCAGTATGATTCTTAGTTTTCATTATCAGACTGAATGAAACTAGTCACTTGGGAAAACAGACCATCAATGAGGAATTATATAGATAAGATTTTCTTTGAACATGTCTCTGAGGGATTTTATTAATTGTTAATTAAGATAAGACTCCCTAAAAATGAGCAGAATGATTTCATTTTCTGCAACCTATACTGTGTAAGTATGAAGAACCTAGTTCATAAGCATAAAGAAATGGGCAGCATGGGTAATTTTGTTCATCTCTGCTCTTGGCTGTGGATGTGATATGGTTACCTGAGTTCCTACCTTGATTTTTCCAAAAATGAAACTATTACCTAGAATTGTGGGCTATGATCAATTTTTCCCATTCTTCGTTGCTGTGACTCATAACTCTATGTAATATAGATGTTAAGAAAGTGCTCTATGACAGAGGGGTTTTAACCAGTCCGTGAGATTTGTATTTTATGAAATGCTCATCTTTGTCTCAGAAGAAGAGATCCTACTTCCTTCTCAATCCAACCTGTGTTTCCTTGCCAAAGTTTTACAAAGACACAGAGACACCCATAGACTCACACACCACTTCACCCTGTCAACAAATGTCACCTAATATTGTCTTGCCATGTCAAGTGCTATGCTAAATTCTTCCAATGTGTTATATACAACAAGCTTCAGTTCAATGGTGTATTTTTCTTTGAATTTCCTGACCATTAAAATTTTCAGCTATGTGGAATTGGATCTGAATTCACTGCCTTGACTATGAATTCCTTGAAGGACAGAAGAAGCTCCTTAATCCTGAGAGCAAAGTAGTACCTTAAATTCCAGGTTAGTGGGGGTATAAGTAATGACTGACAATGTGTCCCACTAGATACCTCAGTTTGGAGATTAACTCCAGGGCTGATGTACACACATCCCTGTGCAAGCTTCTTGGTTTCCCTCTAACTTCTGAGCCTCTTCATTAAGGTTCCTGTAAACAGATCTTTGACAAATTTCCTCCTTCAAAAGTAAATAGAACTTATCACATGTGAGAAGTCACTTTGATTTTCTCCTTAACAGGCCATTTTCAGCTGCATCCAAGTGTATCCATGAAGAAAAAGGTCTTGGACTATTAATTGAAATAACCACAGGTACAGGTTTAAGATGCAGGTCTGAGGAACAGAGTGCAAATCAAGGGGAGTAAGGCAGGAACACCCAGGTAATTCTTGGTTATGTCTTTGGCAGTTTAGCCTCTCAGCATGTCAGTTTCTTCTACCTAGAAAAAGATGGGTTAGGATGCACCATGGAAATGGGTGCTGTCACAAGGCAGGACATATAAAATGACTTCCTTCATAAATGTGAATTTGTTTGTTTGTTTGAATGGTTTTTTTTTTTGGGTGGTGGTAATGAGCTAGCATGTATATGAGCTAAGCTGCACATCTCTTTTTTTATGAACATCTCTTTCTGGGAACAAAGAAATCTGATCATAAACTTACAAAAAATGCTGAAAATGATGCTTTAGAGCAGAGAATCACTTAACTTAGTTGAAAAAAAATTAACGCTTCTCTTCATGACTGTTCCCAAATATTGTGCATGGCTCCTGTTCTTTGCCATTTGGAAAGATACGCCAGCTAGCTATTCTTTATTAATTATCCTCTTTCAGATGCTAAAAGCAAAGAAGATGAAGAGGAAAGGTAGAAATCATGATGTTTGATCCTAAATAGAGTCGTGTTTGTCTGTTTCAATCTCAGAATTCTAATCTTTATCTGTCTAATCAAATAACAAATAAATGCCACCTGTGCCCTTTGGTGTATTTTTATAGAAGCACATAAATGATTTTGGTGACTTACTAGAATTCATGTAATGTATATTGAGTCCAACTAGTATTATTTTCTTCCCAGTCTTGCTATTCTTATTTGGAAGGTTTGCTTGTTTGAGTGGAAGTAAACTGCCCCAATTAAAATGGGGGGAAATTTTTTTAACATAAACTACTGTTAACAGATATGTTTGCAAGTTGCAAAAGTTTTTCCATTGGAAAAAAATCAGAATTTACGAGGATCCTGTTACATGCTGGGGGCAGAAATCCGAGTCAATACAGCTTGCAAAAACAGATTTTTTAAATCACTTTGGTAGGAGAAGCTTATTATTTTTTGCTTATTTTTTAAAAATTTGTGATCAATTTAATTTTACATATCAGCATGTGTTCCCCTGTCCTTCCTTCTCCTGTTCCCCTCCTCTCCCCCCATTCCACCTCCCTTTCACATCTCCTCCAGGGCAAGGACTCCCCATTGGGATTCAGCTCAGCCAGGTAGATTCAGTCAAGGCAAGTCCAGTACCCTCCTCCCTTCACCTAGGCTGAACAAACTGTCCCCACATGGGCCCCAGGCTCCAAAAAGCCACCCCATGCATCAAGGACAGGTCCCAGTCCCACTGTCTGGGGGCCTCCAGTTCAAGTACATCAACTCTCTCTATTATCCAGAGGGCCTGATCCAGTTCCATGGGGACTGCTCAGCTATTGTTTCATAGATCATGTGTTTCCACTAGTTTGGCTATTTATCCCTATGCTTTTTCCATTCATTTTCTCAATATCTCTTGCTCATATAATCCTCCTCTCTCTCAATGATTGGACTCCCAGAACTCCACCTGGGGCTTGGGTGTGGATCTCTGCATCTACTTCCATCAGATAGATGAGAGTTCTAGTATGACAGTTAGGTTGTTCGGCCATGCAATCACCAAAGTAGGTCAGTTCAGGCACTCTCTTGACCATTTCCAGTAGTCTATTGTGGTGGTGTCTTGGTGGATTCCAGGGGACCTCTCTAGCATTTTGCTTCTTCCTATTGCCATGGGGTCTTCATTTATCATGGTGTCTCTTTCATTGTTTTCCTTCTTCATTCCTGATCCAGCTGAGACCTCCTGCTCCCCTAAGCTCTCTTTCCCCTTGACCCTTGTCCTTCACCCCCAGCCATCTCGACCAGTTTCCTCATGTATATCTCATCTATTTGTCTGTAGCTGGGCAATTGTTGTGTCTTTCCCTGGGTCCTCTTTTCTAGGTGGCCTCCCTGAAATTGTGAGTTGCAGTCTGGTTATCATTTGCTTTCCATCTAGTATCCACTTATGAGTGAGTACATACATATACCCAAGGAATGCTCAATCATACCACAAGGGCACATGCTCAGCTCTGTTCATAGCAGCATTGTTCATAATAGCCAGAACCTGGAAACAACCTAGATGGTTTAATATTAGATATTAGTCACTTCATAATTTTTGTTTTATTTAATTTCTGGGACACTCAGGCATTTACAAAGAGCTGTAAAGTATGTTTTATTTAATTTCCGAGGACCAAACATTTATTGACAGCACTTTCGCAGACCAACAAGTTTAGGTGAGAAAATAGTTTGATTGTCAGTAATTAGTCATTGATACTTAGATCTTTATCAGGTAAGAAATTTTGTTTATTTTATCTGATTTCTTGTTTTCAATAGGTACATTTGGGATATTAGTCCTTTATCATATGAAATTTTATTTTATTTAATTTCTTGTGTTCAGTAGTTATATTGTGGTTATCAGACCTTTATCAGATGAGAAATTTTGTTTTATTTATCTGAATTCTATTATTCCATATGTATATTTGTATATTAGTTCTTTATCTGATAAGAATTTTGTTTTATTTACATGAATTTTTAGGATAAACATGTATATTTTGACATTAGACCATTATCAGGTGTGAATTTTTGTTTTACTTATGTGATTTGATGTTTTCAATATGTATAATTTGCATATTATACTTTTGTTAAGTGAGAATTTCTGGGTTTTTTTTAATTTCTTTTTTTCACTATGTATGTTTTCAATATTAAAAATTTATCAGATGAGAAGTTAATTATATTTATTTAATAATGTCAATATGTATATTGTGAATATTGTGTTTTATGTAGTTGACATTTTATGTTCAATAAGTATATTTTGTATATTAGACCTTTGTCAGGTGAGAAGTTTTGTTTATTGATCTGATTTCTTCTGTTCAACATGGATATTTGAGATATTAAACCTTTAACAGATGAGAATTTTTTGTTTTATTTATCTGATTTCCTTTTTTCAATAGGTATATTTTTTAAAAGAGACATTTAACAGGTGAGAATTTTTCTTTTGTTTTATTTCTTTTGTTCAATAATTATACTTTTCATATTAGACATTTATCACATGAGAATTTTGTTTTGTTTCTCTGATTTCTCATTCATCTATATATATATATTTTCAATGTTAGACCTTTATTAGGTGAAAATTTTTGTTATATTGATCTGATTTCTTGTGTCCATATGTAAATTTTGCATACTAGACCGTTATAAGTTGAGAATTTTCATTTGTTTATATGATTTCTTATGTTCAATATGTGTATTTGAGATATTAGACCTTTATCAGATGTGAAATTATGTTTTATTTATCTAATTATTATAGTGACATTTTATTTGTATTGAAATGTGATTTTATTTGTATGTTAATAAAGTTGCCTTGAGGTCAGAGCAAGCCAGGAGAGAAGCCTGGGCGAGAAGGGGGTGGGAGGTTAGTGGGTGCACACCGTGTAAGGTCCCAGGCACTTGGAGGCAGAGCTAGGTAGACTCTCGTGTGTGTTCAAGGGACACAGCCAGCATGGCAGGACAAACGAGCCTAGATCTTCAGATAGGCAACCAGCCCTGGGTTGCAATTCCGTCAGCGTCCCGAACATAAAAAAAAGGAAAGGCATTGGTTGCAAAGAGCACAGCTGTGCTCATGGCGGAGCGGGAATCTGCTCATTAAGTATCAATGACTAATTACTGACAAACTATTTTCTCACCTAAACTTGTTGGTCTGCGAAAGTGCTGTCAATAAACGTTTGGTCCTCAGAATAAACTAAATAATTCAACATGCAATAAAAAGAAAAAACAAAAGAGATGCCAAAATATTATTTTCATTTACAAATGGATTTATCATTCAATTTCCCTACTTTGCAATATTTTTCAAAGAAAATATGTTTAACATCTGAAAAGATTGTATTTTATTGATTTAATATTACAACTAATCTTATTTGAGCCATCAAT
>NW_023413009.1:0-1162 GCF_903995425.1 Onychomys torridus
AAGGAGTGCTCAATTGAGTCATGGGAGTCAATGTGTTGTGTCCTCCCCTTGCTGGGTGGAAACAAGTGGTCACATGCAGAGTTCAGCTTATTCTTGCCTTTTTGCATGGTTCTACATAGTCTTTGCAATTGTTGGGGCTGGTTGGCTGCCTCTGTGCAGAGTATTGGGAGCAGGACTATGCTTTGAAATGTCCTTGTTGATATCACTGTGAAATGTTGGCACCATGCACGGGCTGTTTCTACAGAACACAGATTTTCCAAAGTCAAAGAGGCCTGGTTTCTCCCTTATTTTCCAGAAGATCTAATCTTTGAACATTTAACATTAAGATTTAGAATCTAACTGGAATTGATATTTGGAGCTTGTAAACAGTATTTCCTGTGTAAAGTTGCACTGCAATGCTAAATTGTGATATAGAAGAGTAGAATTGATGGTAATAGAATTGATGGTAAATGGTCTTTACAGTTCTTAGGAGACATTAATTCACAATGTAGAATTTATGTAAGATAGGACTGCATCACAAGTACCTCAAAGATAAGCAGTATGCTAACCATGTCAGGTAGAGATTAGTATGATAAGATGTGAGTGTTTCTTTGTAGGAGGAATGTTAATTTTTTTTTTAATAAAATCAAACCTGAGGCAAGTTTTTGGCATGAATGCTGGAAGATCAGAGACACAGAACAAGCCACTGATTCCTCAGCTCACCAGTTTCTCAGGTGGACTTGTTTCCTCAGATGGCAACCTTCTGAGTCCTCATCAAAATGGGTCTCAGCTGAACTGCTGGTAGAAGCCCAAATGCTTAAACCAGCCAAATGCTTCTGGTTTCTGGTCCTCTCACTTATACATCTTTCTCTTTCTGCTGACACTTCATGGGATTAAAGGCTTGTGTTCTAGGATTAAAGGCATGATTTACCATGCATGTCTGTTTCTAATGTGGCCTTGAACTCAGAGATCTGCCTGGCTCCACCTGCCAGGTGCTGGGATTAAAGGTGTGTACCACCACTGAATAACCACTATGTTTAATTAGAGGGCACAATATTTTGGGGAATACAACCAACCACCAACCAACATTTGATTCCCTACGAACTTAACCAGCTACCATCTCTTATCATGGGGAGCAAACCCTGGTTTTATAAACAGTTAGCAAGGCCCATCCTTCCATTAA
>NW_023413010.1:0-14300 GCF_903995425.1 Onychomys torridus
AAAGAAGAGAGATATATTTATTGTGCCAATCAAAATCTTTTGTAGTGATGTATTATCGACCTTGTAGGGGGTAAGGCAATTGCTTTATATCTAGGGCCACATGCTAGTAATGGTATGACCTTTACTAATGCCACAGTAGCAGGTCACATCATACATTACCCCTCTGAAGCTTTTTCTTTGGCCAAAGTCTCTTGATCTGTGGCTGGATGCACATCTCTGGAGGGTATCCATATTGGTGTGGTGGCATTCTGGGGAAAATGCAAGCGTACCATTGCTCCCAGGTTAAGAGGGGAGCAAGGGGTTGCCATTGAAGTTGTGATGAGATCCCTCCAATGCACCAAGGGTAATGGTGTCTCCAGAGGTAGGTAAATATGTGTGTTGTCCAATGTGGACTTGTTTGACAGGGTTAACATATGGTTCTCACCCTGTGAGCATCTCAAGAGAAACAGCTATTTTGTACTACATATTAAAACAAACCTGAACCTCAGCCTGGTCATCATAAGTAGCACTTAAAGAAGACAACAGATTCCAACATAGCCTTTATCAAATGGTGCCAGTCATAACTCAGTAAAAGTATTGCCCATTGTCTTAGGACTTGCTCAAAATACATCAAGTCAGGACATGATTCATTAGCAACCTTATGATCCAAAGACAGGTCTGCAAGAGGGATAGGTATCCATGCCTGGTTGGCCATATCAGGGCCCCACATTAACTGGAATTGCCATGGTGGGCATGTGTGGCACCATAGGTATAATAGGCTTGGAGGTATGTAGAGCAGATGGTTCAGCAGGCAGACATGCAGGCAAATCACTCTGTGGATACTGCAGTGTGGGGGTAGCCACTCAAGGCATGGGGGGAGCAGAGAGAGGGGTTGCTGGTATAGGCTTACATGCTGCTGCATTCATTTCCTCTCTCTTTTCATCCTTTTCCTTTACTTTATACCTGTTCCCATCCATCTCCTTGTCAACAGAGACAGAGGAAATATCAGTCATGGATGGATTGAAGGCAATGAATAAGTTTGTGTTACATTGTTCCTGGTAGTGCTTATTGTGGGCCATAATGACCTCCTCAGTAGAGGATAACTTTAGGCCAGCAATCATATTCAACAAAATGGGCATAACAAACAATAGGAGAGTTTCTCCTTAGGCCACTTCCCTTTTTCTGTCCAGGAACAGAACTCTTATCCAAAGATCAGATTACCACATGTTCTCTGAAAAGATCTATGGAACAAGCACTCTTAACTACTGAGCCATCTCTCCAGGCATCACAACCCACAAGCATAAACACACACACACACACACACACACACACACACACACACACAAGAAAACCTAAAAATGGTCAGACCTTAGCTCCATTTCCTGAGGGTCTAGCCCTTATATGAAAACAACAGATGAGACTGAACAAAATATGTGCCACCCTACTGTAGAGACAGACTCGCAAACAAGACAAAAGGAAGAAAATAGGGGTCCCAGCATTGACCTGCTGAAAGGACCAAAATTACACAACATAGTGGGGCCAACTCACCAGAATACAATGCTCAACCAGCACTGCAAATGAGTAAAGGGAAACAAGCAGACTCTATTCAAGTACCGAATGTCTCTGGTTTTGGCACCAGATGTTGTTCCCTTTGGGGAAGGCGGGCAAGTAGGTGCAGAGTCAAACCAAACAGACTCTGGGAGAATGGGGAAACAAGCTCAGTTTTTTCAGGAAGAGGCAAGCCTTATATACTCTCCACCCGACACTGGTGGGAGGTCTGATAAATATGCATCTGCTGGTGTGACATGGCTGCCTCTCATTGGTCCAGGTCATCTCCATATGATGCTTCAGCTGCTGTTACTAAGGCCATTGAGCAGACCTAGGTTGGCTCTCAGAAAGTATCTTTTTTTACTTGTTTGGGCTGGCTGGCCCTCAAGCCTGTTAGGGATGTGTCATCCAACACATCACAATTTAAAATAGCTACAAATAATATAAACTACCTTGGGGTAACTCTAACTAAGCAAGTGAAAGACCTGTATGATAAGACCTTTAAGTCTACAAAGAAAGAAATCAAGGAAGATATCAGAAAATGGAAAGAACTCCAATGCTCATGGATAGGTGGAATTAACATAGTAAAAATTACAATATTACCAAAAGCAATCTACAGATTCAGTGCAATCCCCATCAATATCCCAACACAATTCTTCACAGACTTGGAAAGAACAATACTTAACTTAATATGGAAAAACAAAAAAATCTAGGATAGCTAAAAGAATCATGTATAATAAAGCAAACTCTGTAGGCATCATGATCACTGACCTCAAGCTCTGCTATAGAGATATAGTAATAAAGACAGCTTGATAGTGGCATAAAAACCAACACATGGACCAATAGAATCCAATTGAAGACCCTGATATTAATCCACATACTTATGAACAAATGCTTTTGACAAAGAAGCCAAAAATGTACAATGGAAAAAAGCATCTTCAACAAATGGTGCTGGCATAACTGGATGTCAACATGCAGAAGGTTGCAAAGAGATCCATATTTGTCACCATGCAAAAACTCAAGTCCAAGTGAATCAAAGACCTCAACATAAATCATGTTACCTTGAATTTGATAGAAAATAAAGGAGGAAGTACTCTTGAATGCATCAGCACGAGACCACTTCCTATATATAAAAGCAGTAGCACAGACAATGAGAGCATCAATTAATAAATGGGACCTCCTGAAACTGAGAAGCTTTTGTAGAGCAAAGGACATGATAAATAAGAAAAAAAAAATGAAAGCCAAGAGAATGGGAAAAATGTTCTCCAATCCCACATCTGACAAAGGGCTAATTTTAAAAACATATAAAGAATTAAAAAGGTAGACTTCAAAAATACTGAACAATCCAATTAAAAAATTTACTACAGAGCTTATCAGAGAATTCTCAAAAAAAAAAAAAAAAGAATTTCAAATGGCTGAAAGAATTTAAGGAGTTGCTCAGCATCCTTTTTCAAGAGGGAAATGCAAATCAAAACAACTCTGAGATACCATCTTACATGTTTATGTTGGAGAGGATGTGGAGCAATTGGAACACTCCTCTGCTGTTGGTGGGAAGGCAAACTTGTACAGCTACTCTGGAAACCAGTATGGCTGTTTCTCTGAAAATTGAGAATAAGTCTTCCTCAGGACCCATCTATACCACTTTTGGGCATATACACAAGGAATGCTCAATTTTACCACAAGGACACATGCTCAACTATGTTCATATTAGCATTATTCATAATAGAAAGAACCTGGAAAACACCTAGATGCCCTTCAACTGAAGAATGGCTAAAGAAAATGTGGCAATCTACACAATGGAGTACTACTCTACAGTAAAAACCAATGACATCATGAAATTTGCATGCAAATGTATGGAACTAGAAAATATCATCTTGAGTGAGGTAACCCAGACTCAGAAGGATAACCATAGTATGTACTCACTCATAAGTGAATACTAGATGTAAGGGAAGGGATGGCCAGATTGCAACCCATAACTCCACAAAGGCTAGCAAACAGGGAAAGACTCTAGGAAAGACACATGGAGGGACCAATGAAGGAGAAGTGGATGAGATCAACATAAGTGGACTGGGAGTAGGGAGTGGCAAAGGGCAATGAATGGGTTATAAGAACATAAGGAAATGGGAGGGTTGAGCTGGAACAATGACAGAGTGAAAGGGCAGAGAGGGAGATATCATGATAGATGAGGACATCATTGGAATAGGAAGAGGCAGGGTGCTGGAGAGTGTCCCAGAATCCACAAGGATGATGCCTGCTTGGAGTGCTAGTAGTGGTCTAAAGGGCTGGTCTACTCCAGTGACCAGTCTAGTGAAGACACTAACTATCACCATAGAGCCTTTGACCAGTGACTGATGGAAGCAGATGTAGAGATTCACCACCAGGCCCCAAGCTGAGCTCTGGGAATCCAATTGATGAGAAAGAGGAGGGATTCTGTAGGTGGAGGACATCTAGACTATGAGGTTAAGAAGTGCAGAGATGATTGGCCACACTGGTGGAAGTCTATGAACTGTAGACTAGTGGCTTTGGAGCCCCCATGGTACTGGACTAGGTCCACTGGATATGGAAGATGTTAGGCTCAAACTGTTTGGGGTACCAAGGCAGGGGAAATCACAATCTGTCCCTGTTGCATGGGCAGGCTTTTAGGAATCTGGTGCCTGTGGTATGAAGCCTTGTACAGCTTTGGTGCAGTGGGGAGGGGCTTGGACCTGGCTAGGCTCAGTGTGCCAGACTCTGCTGACTTCCCATAGGAGACCTTGATTTGGGGGATGTGGGGATTTGTGATGGCTTGGGAGCGAGGGCTGGAGGATGGGAAGATGGAGGAGGTGGGATCTTTGTGTGTATATAGAGTGAGTAGAAAATTTATTATAAAGAAAAATGAAGAGAAAAAAATGTACAACTGCTGTGGGATAATGCCATTGTACACTGGTTTAATAAGCTGCTGATTGGCAAGTAACTAAACAGGGAGTATAGGTGGGATGAGCAGACTAGGAGAATTCTGAAAAGAGAAAGAACTGAGTGAGGAGTTGCCAGCCAGATATAGAGGAAGAAAGATGACAAGGCAGAACTGAGAAAAGATACAAATCCACATGGCTAAACATAAGTAAGAATTATGGGCTAATTTAAGTATAAGTTCCAATCAGTAATAAGCCTGAGATAATTGCAAACCAGTTATAATTAATTTAAGCCTCTGTGTGTTTACTTGTGGGATGTGATTGGGAGAGATTTTTTCTAACTGCCAGCTGGCCAAGACAAAGGAAAACTTTCATCTAAATATAACAAGTATATAGCAATAGTTATGACTTTTGGGTTACACATTCTAACACCAGTTTACCAAGAGGAAGGATGTGTAAGATTAAGGATTATCTCATTTTTCTCAAAGTCTTCATTGCAGAATAACTCTTTAATGGAATGCGTTTTACTCCACTCTTTCCACCATTCACATGTTTCCTATTATTGATTTCCTGTTCCAGCTCACAAAAATAAAAGCCCCACAATGCATCTACTTCTTACTAAGTGACTGAGGCATTCTAACTAAATATAAAACAAACAAACAAAAATATTTTTAAAGTCTGTGTTTTAAAAGTTTGGTTGATAATTTCCTTAGAAAATAATGAAAAATAAAAAAACTTTTAGTGCAACAAAAGTGGCAAAGTTAATATACCATATAGGGGGTAAACTTCAGAGAAATTAGTACAGGATAGATGACACTCATCAGGATATGCCTATCTACCACTTCAGACTTTGTTTAAAAGGAAAAAGAAGAATGATATTTGAGACTTGCATGACTTTTAAATGTTATTTTATTATGAGTGCTTTGAGTCTATGGAGAACATTTGACATTGAACCAACAAGTCTCTTATTGAAATAATTTGTTAGAAAATTTAAAAAAAATAAAAGAGAATCAGTAGAAAATCAAAAGAATTTAAAATAAAAACACAATACATCTAAAAATGGCACTAGTGTAGTTAGAGAGCTTCTCTCCAGGTTCCACCAAGCGCCCACAGTCCCACAACCTACATATGAAATAATCATACAGACACATATATTATTTAAACTGCTTGGACATTAGCTCAGGCCTGCCATTTTCTAGCTCTTACTCTTATATTTAGCCCATTTCTGTTAGTCTATACTTTGCCACATGGCTTCTGGCTTACCTGTGTCTTTACATGTTCCTTCTCATGGCAGCGGCTGACAGTGTCTTCCCCATCAGCCTTTACTTCCCAGAATTCTCTTCTCTCTTGTCCCGCCTATACTTCCTGCCTGACTACTGGCCAATCAGCATTTTATTTATACAGATCAATAGCCACAGCACTTCCCCTTTTCTTTTTTTTAAAGGAAGGTTTTAATTTTTACATAGTAAAATTACACATAACAAAACAATTATCAAGCAAGAATTACAGTTACAATATTAAAGAAGATATCCTATCTATCTTATATTTGTGAGTCTAAGGTTTTATATGTAACTTATATTTTATCATAACTGAGGAAATTATAACTATCTAGACTTCAACCACATCAAAGACCTCAGGAGGTTATAATATTACCTGAGAACCGGGAGAAGGGAAGCATTTTTCGGGATTCTTGCAAGAATAGACAGAGACAGCTGGCAGCCTGGACAGTCACCTAATGTTCCTTTGTAAAGTTGGGGCATTTGTCTTCAGCCCACAGCGCTAGAGTCTCTTGGTCACTTTTTTCAGTGTCCTGTAGAATGTCTGGCAGTTTCCTCTGCGAAGCATGAACCTGAAGGACCATTTTGTCAAGCAAATCAATATCCACAGCACACTAGTATTATTCAAAATTGTTCATGTTTTCAAAATTGGAGAATATAAATACATGAAAATCCTTAATATTAAAGTGGAAATATAGGAAATTATTTCAGGATGTTAACAATTCTATACAACTTAAATATTCTTCTATAAATCAAATACTGCATAGTTGCCAGGGGGAAATACCTAAGCAATGTTATATTAAGAAAAAATAAAGAGCAAGAACCAATATTGATAGAAAGACAAAATAGTAAACATTTTCACTCTGGGTTACATTAGAAAGATATCGCAGTTTATGAGACCTGTGGCTAATCAAGAGCACCTTGTTTAAATAGTCTCAAACTCAGAAGAAAAGGGTCACTATTTTCCTCATGCCCTCACAATGAAAAACCAGGCAGCACATATTCTATGGGGCTTGAAGTCCTCCCTATCATGTCCTAGAATGTTCACCTTCCAAGAAAATAGCATCAACACCAAAAATGTTTGCTTCTCAGCTCTTCAGGCAACTTTTGAAATTTACTTGAGCAAGTTATGGGAGGTCTGAACATCAACTGAAGACTGCACTAAATACACAGACATGTCTATCACATTCATAAAGCACAAAAGATTTAACATAGTAGGTTCTCTTAGCTTTGTAAACCACAGAACAAATAAAAAAATGGTATTAATAGAAATACAGTCTGTCAAGAATAAATATAACAAAATCAGGTCAAGTAAATATATTTACCACCTAAATGTGAACTGTGAATGTGCTCATGCTAATATATTCTTATTTCTCCATAGTTGTAAAGAAAATGAGAACAGCCTAATAGGATTCACTTTGACTGTTGGCACTCACAGTATGTGTACAAACCATCATTTTTGTTCTCACATGACAATTAATTGTGACCTGAAGTTAAATATGTTATGTCTATACTTGAATCAGGGAATATATCAAAAGCAAGTTTTTAAATCAAGTTAATACATGAAGGACAAGGACAACTGAATTGTGACTGTATTACACAAGTTTTACAATGCCAAATATAATACAAATCTTGTTTTCTGGCTGTTAAAATATGCACACTAATATCAGTGGTATACACAATTTATACTATATTTTAAAACATAAAATAATGAAGTATTCACAGGTTAGTATTCATTATATCTTACATAGGTTCCATTTCCCTTTCTACATGTGAGCATAGGCCTAATTTCATTTTCACTCATTACGACATAATCTTCAATATCTTCAGAAAAAATATGCCTTTTTTCCCTCAGTGAGTGAAGAGTGAACTTAGAAGGTTGAAGAGGGTTCTAGAATTACACAGACATTAATAAATACTTTCTAATCTGAAAAATTATGTTATGTCTATGCTTAGCATCATTGAAAACTTCAAATTGAAGGTCATGGGGAAAGTCAGGTGTTCCACTCATTCTAGGTCTCAAAACCAGGGATGTCACATTTTTTCATATTTGCATTACACATGAGGAAGAAAATATTCCCATGACCCTAAAATACAAGACACAGAAGAATGGCTGAAGGTAGTAGCTATTCACCCAGTTAAAATACCATCTCATGTCACATAGGTTTTATAGATGTAATCATTGAATAAAGGTTTATTGTTATGACATGTGGCAAGGAAATCCATATTGCTTTTTGTCATTAGTGTAATAAATAATTGATTAATAGAATAATTTATGTGGAAATGTGAACTCTAGAAATTTCAAAACAAATTTAAGAAAAAGTATTTCAAAATATATTGCAAAATATAAGCTTTATAAGTTTCTGGTACTTGTATGAAGACTTATAAGAATCAGTGGAATATAAAATTTTTCTAAAATAAATATTTTAATACCTGCTCAATTGATTTTCTGATATTGTCAAAGCAATGGATTGTTAGAATGTTTTTTCACCTCCACAGTAATCACTTGTAATAGTAGTTGTTCTCAAACAAATTTTACTCAGAATACACAGTAAAAATATAATTGAGTTCAAATAGTTAAAATATTAAATATAAGATAAATATAAGACAGCAATAAGAGAAAAATTGTCTAGAAGCACCTTACACAAGGCTGTGGCAGAAGCAACAAGAGAAATTTTTTTTTGTTTGTTTGTTTTTTTGTTGTTTTGTTTTTTATTAAAGACAAAGCAGGACAGAACTTTCTTTTGATTTTAATGTGGCAGGGATTTTATTCATTACATGGCACTGTTACTGTGCAAGAAAGTCTATGAGGCACAACAAAACCCACTATCAGACCTTTACTAGGAGAAGGAAGGGACAGTAGAGTGCATAACCAAGTCTGTGGGACACAAGTGCTTGGAGAAGAAGGGGGGGAAGAAAGGGGGAGGAGACTGTGACTTGCTTCTTAAGGATTTCCCTGAAAATATGCATATCGGTTTACAGATCTACACCTCACATGTGCATAAAATGCATGATCACACTGCATGTAAATTACACAGTGATGCTACCTGAATTACATAGGATATAAGGCTCCTTAATTGACTACTGAACTGTGCATGTGCAGTCATGTAGCTGGGGGCGTGTCCAGGAATTCCAACATTCTAGCCTCTTTCCTTATTATATCAAAGAGGCAAGTGAACAGGAAGAGGGGCACCATGTCTCCTGAAAGCTGCTTCCAGCTGACTGGGTGGGTGTCGGTTGATCATTGGGGGTGTACCAGAGGGGTCTTCGGAGGTAGCGTTGTTTCCTGGAGTGGTGGACTGTCTTCTTAGAGCTGTCTCTCATCCTCTCAGCCTGGTTGCCTGTGTCTGAGAGCCTGCTGGTGAGACAGAGAAAAGCTTAGGAAAAAAAAAGAATTATATATATTTTTCTGTTTGGGGGTCCTAGGGTGAGGGGAGGGGTCTAAGGACCAGAACAGTTTGGTTTATAGTTATCTGAAGCAAATCCAACTGGCCCAGATAGATTCAAGGTGGTTCTGGAGCTCAGAACAATTTTTAAACATATTAAGAAGCAGCCATGGGAAATTTAAAATCTTGAGCTGGTGACCATGATATTGTAATGCTTTAGTACACTCCTGTATTGGTTAGTGTTAGGGAGGAAGAGAGGGACAAGGGGGATATTTGGAACAAGCTTTTAATTTTTAATCAAGATAAGCCTTATCTGACATAGATTATTTTATAGCACCTGTTTCTTTTATTAATTTAGCATCCAGGAGACACAGGTGATCAATTGCTTAGGGCTAGCAGTAATAGATTGTTATATTAAAGTCTGTTGTTTTTTTTTTTCCAGAATCCAGACCACTTTGGGCCTGGGGGTGTAAACACATTTTGACTGTTACTGTACCACACCCCCTGGGTATACTTGAAGGTTCTTGTTCTTGGACTCCAGCTCTATGGTAGTCCCATAACAATTAGCAGAATAGTTAATTAGTAGTAATAGGAAACGAAATGCTTATGGGTTGGAACCTCATTCTTTTGGAATTGGTGACAAGGCAGTGGATTATGGTGTCCTCTAGTACTTGAGTAAGAGCAGGGCCTGATAGTGCCACTGTGCATGAAGAGGAGAAGCACTGCTGACCAGTCTGGAGTGAAGCAAATGGAGGGAGCAAATGAAACAAGAGCTCCTACCTTAGCTGGAAAATCTCTTCCCATTAGGTACCCCTGAAAGTATAATTAAGTGGTGGGATCTGGTAAGGTGAGTAAGGCTGTCCCCCAACTCTGACAATAGGTAAATGAGAAGGAGAGGTGAGACCCCAAAGCTCCCTCAGGACTGAGTAAGTGATTCAATGGCCAAAAGGAAGGAAATGGATGCACCATACTTCATTGTGGGTTCCCCCATGAGCCTGTGGCCAAGTCTAGGAGTTTTGCTTGAGGTCTTTGTTTGATGTCCCATGCCAAAAGGTGCATGAGGGCAGTCAGCTGACCAGTATCACTCTTGGTTTCACTTTGGACAAGGCCTCAATTGGTGACCCACATGAACACACAAGCCCATGTGGCCTTTTGTACCACACATTTAAAACAGGGACCTGGAAGCCTTCACTTGGATAGCTTTTGCCTGCATTTGGCAATTCTGTTCATGTGCTTTCTCATCTCTTCCATGGTACCTTAAAATGCCACAGCTGATATTTCTTTTTGGCGGTATGGGCCATATCTCTACATGCTAAAGCTTAGCCCTGATGTCACAAAGCTCTGGAAGATATGAGACAGATTTTTATCCTTATCCTGAATTATTATTATTATTTTTAGCTTTTATAGTTTACTGGTTTGAGTACCACTTTAGGAAACTGATCTCTTGCTAGAGAGCCATCCTGATTGCTATAATCCAATGAGGGTCCTGATTGCAAACTCATTTGCATGCACTGTAGCCTGCTTCCAGACCTGTCCTGTGCTACTCAGGGCAATTCAGGAACAGTGACAGTAAGAGTCAAGATGGGGGCCAGAGTTGGACAGGAAAAAGCTCATTCGATACTGGAGAGCAGAGCAGAGGTCAGATAAGGCAGAGGTTCTTTGCAGAGAGTCCTCAGGATCAGGTTGCATGTAGGCAAGGGAGAATGAATCAGAAAAGGAGGGCTCAGGGCTTAGTTATAAAGCTTGGGTATAAGGTAACTCTTTTGATTTGCCCATTTGCTGGCAGAAGTTAGATAAATCCTGTAAAATATTGGGGTCCAAGCAGCCATTATGTGGCATATTTACTTGTATCTAGGGGTGTTTAAGGCATTTTTCGGAGGAGTAGTGGGACCATGAGGAGGTAGCTTTTATGTCCCATGATGGCAGCTGAGAAATAATAAAAAAATAAAAATAACAAACAGAATCCAAGATGACCAGTCTCAGGTGTCCCTGAGGTAGGGAAGGATCTGTGAATCAGTAACAAGTTACCCCGAGATTTGTGAAGAAATGGTAAGGGCCAAATTTCCCCTACCTTCATGAAAGAAGAGTAAGGACCAGAGAGTTTGACCATGAGGAGCCCCAATGCTCCAACAGCATTCAATGGTTTCATCAGGAAATAATGAGTCAGTGCATGCACAGCCTGAGGAACCCCCAGCAGTCTGACAGCAAGAAATATAACTCAGGCTAAAGTCATGGGAATTGGCAAGAGATGGGAAAGAGAAAACTCAGCAAACTGAGCAGCCAGGGTTGTGTGGAAATGTCTTGCTGCAAGTAAAATGAAAAAAAAAATCAGGGCAGGCATAGATAAAGACCCATAAGTACATGGTCCAGGACACAGAGCACTGGGAGAGCCTGCTTCATCTTGGCACCAATGTTGCTTTTAATGCAACAATACTGTGTTATTCATAATGCAGCTCTGTTACTATGTGAGAAAGGTCATGAGTTTGACAAAACTCACTATCTGAGTTTTATGAGACAGGTGGGAAACAAGAGAGCATGACCATCCATGAGGGAGAGATGAGCTTAGAGAAAGAGGGGGAAGATAAGGAGGAAGAATCTGAAATCCACTTCTTATGGATTCCCCTGAACATATGCATATGGACTTATGGAGCAGCACCACACATGTGCATAGATTTCATGAGCAAGCTGTGTTCTAATTACATGATAATGCAACACACAGATTATGTAGGGTGTCTGGCCAAGAGGACAAGTCCTGACTACTGGACAGTGCATGTGTGATCATGCTGCAGGGGCATGGCCAGGAAATCCAACAATATCTCCACTACAATTGATCTCTGAGCTGCAAACAAATGTTGTGGCATGTATGCATCTATGTTTATAAATGAACAAATAATTTTTACAGCAAAGGAATGGGAAAATAGCTGAACACTTCAAGGTTAATAGCATGAAAGGAATCAATACTCACCGTTTGAATACTAGCGGTTAAATTTCTCAGTTAAATAAACAAAGAGTAGTGGATGGATCCACAGTTAGGTATCATTATTTTGAATAGTGAAATGAATTTCACCAAAAAAGACAGACACTGCCACAAATTGATTGAATGCAAAAGGGTGTTTTAAGAAAATGGACAAATTAAACAAGCATTTCTCTGTGTTCAACTATTTGCAAAATCAGTCAAACCTAAACTAATGAGAAAAGGAAAAGAAATTAATTTCATCCTGATTAAAGGCAAAATTCCCAAGAATGTATTATAATTTTGCATATTTCCCCCAAATGAAGAACATGAAAAAGTTAAGAATGAAGGTTGCCAGAAGGGCCATGTGAAGGTCAGAAATCCAGGGTAACTGCAAACATGAGGTGAAGGAGAAAATTCCAATGCCTATCTCCAGGATTTCAAAAAGCCAGTAGGCAAAGAAATTTTTTTTTTTTTTAACTCTGGGAAGTGTTTGTTTTCCACAACTTGGGAGGCTCAGTTATTGACTAGATTGTATTTTCACTGGACACTTGGCATGTCCCAGTGGCTGTAGAAACTTTTATCTTCTAGTCTATGGCAATGTAAAGAAACAGAAAGCTCATGTAGATCTCATCCATTTCTCTATCATTGGCTGATCCCTGTGTCTTTCTTAGGGTCCCATTTGCTAGGTAGCCTCCCTGGAGTTGTGTAGCAGTCTAGTCATCTTTCTTTTATATCTAGTATCCCACTATGAGTGAGTACATACCATGTTTGTCCTTCTGAGTCTGGGTTACCTCACTCAGATGATTTTTTCTAGATCCATCAATTTGCCTGCAAACCTCATGATATAATTATTTTTAATCTGCTGAGTAGTACTCCATTGTGTATATGTACCATATTTTCATTATCCATTCTTCAGTTGAAGGACATCTAGGTTGTTCCAGGTCCTGGCTATTACAAACAATGCTGATATGAACATAGCTGAGCAAATGCCCTTGTGGTATGATTGAGCATTCCTTGAGCTACAGTGGGTCTAGGAGGAGATGGATTCCCAATTTTCTAAAGAAGCACCATATTGATTTCCAAAGTGGCTGTACAAGCTTGCATTCCCACCAGCAGTGGAGGAGTGTTCCCCTTGCTCCACATCATCTGTGTTTTTGATCTTAGCCATTCTGACAGGTGTAAGGTGGTATCTCAGGTCATTTTGATTTGCATTTCCTGGATAATTAGGGATTTTGAGCAATTCCTTAAATGTCTTTCGGCCATTTGACCTTCAATTTGTTGAAAATTCTCTCTTTAGTTTTATAGCCCATTTCTTAATTGGACTGTTGGGCATTTTGATGTCTAATTGGTTGTGTTCTTTATATGTTCTGGATATCAGCCCTCTGTCAGATGTGGGGTTGGTGAAGACCTTTTCCCATTCTGTGGGCTGTCGCTTTGTCTTGTTGACTGTGTCCTTTGCTCTACAAACACTTCTCAGTTTCAACAGGTCCCATTGATTGAGTGTTTCTATCAGTATCTGTGCTACTGGTATTATATTTAGAAAGTGCTCTCCTATGCCAATGTGTTCCAGACTACTTCCTATGAGGGAAAGAATGCTTAGGGGAGCAGGATATCCCAGCTGGATCTAGACCGAAAGGGAGAACAAGGAATACCAGACCATGATAAATGATGACCACATGAGAACAGGAATAGGCAGAGTGCTGGAGAGGTCCCCAGAAATCCACAGTGATGCACCCTCTGTAGACTGCTGGCAATCATTGAGAGAAAGCCTGATCTGAGCTGTTCTGGTTATCAGATGGCCAAACACCCTAATGGTCGTTTTCATCCAACAAATGCTGGAAGTGGATGCAGAGATCCTTGGCCAGGCCCCAGGTGGATCTCCAGGTGTCCAATTTGAGAAGAGGAGGGATGTAAGAGTGTGAATTGTTGAGACAAAGATTGAAAAGCACAGGGACAAATAGACAAACGAATGGAAGCACATGAATTATGAACCAAAGGCTGTGGAGCCCCCAGCTGGATCAGGCCCTATGGACAAGTGAGACAATTGAATAGCTTGATCTGTTTGGGAGGCACCCAGTCTGTGGGACCAGGACCTGTCCTTAGTGCAGGTGGCTGTTTGGAACCTTGCACTTATACAGGAACACTTTGCTCAGCCTGAAAGGAGGGGACTGTACCTTCCCGTACTGAATCCACCAGGTTTAAATGAATCCCAGGGGGCTTGGTCGTGGAAGTGATGGGAATGGAGGGGAGGTGCTGGGGCCAA
>NW_023413011.1:0-9350 GCF_903995425.1 Onychomys torridus
CTCTCTCCATTCCTCCTGCCTCTATGTTCCAGTCCCAAGGGCTGTGTCAGATCCCCCACGTCTCTTTATAATGGCAAGGGCTCTGCCCCTACTCTACTCCCTTCTCAACAGATAGACCTGGCTATGGCCAGTCCACTTTACTCTAGACTCATCCAGAATGCCTCTGGCTGTTACCGCTCCTCTTCCCCACAGTAAAGACCTTCCCCCTCAATCATGGAATGCCATTCTGGCGGCTCTTTACAGTGCCCCTTCCATTACATGCACCACCAACACCTAGTGCTGGGGATGGATCCAGGGTCTCTGTGCATACTGGGTCAGCCACCCTACACAGTCATATTCTTGTTATGCCCTCCCTGAAGATGGACTGAGGCTACCCTATTCAGGTAACCATTACAAAGCCAAGGAATATAATGTCCTTGCTCCTCTAAAGCTGTGACAACTCAGCTGATTTTTTTTTAAGTTTATTGTTCTGTGTTATTATTGTGTGAGGTGTGTCGTGTGTGTGTGTGTGTGATGTGTGGTGTTGTGTGGTGTAGGACCAGAGAATAGGGACCTGCTTCTTCTCTTTCATTCACAGGTTCGAGGGACAGAACTCAGTGTCTCGCTGACAAGGCAGGGGCTTTTTATGCTGCGGAGCCACCACCACTATCCCTGTAAGTATCATTTTATGTATAACATACAGAGGTATCCGACTCAGGAAAATAGCAGGTGCTACAACTCAGGAGGTTCCCTCCGATCACCACACTGTGGTTCCTTACTTTCTTCTTTATATGAATCACACATACATGCCATGGGGATTATGCACATGGACACACACATAGAGATGTAAACAGGGAATTGTTGCTGGTACCCTTGAGCGGATAGTGGCCAAAGTTTGTGTTCACTCCAATCAAATGTCCTGACACACAGACGTCACTCACAGTTCATGCCCCACCAAGACAGTTTAGGCAATTCCCTCAGGGACATCGGCACCAAGTGAACCTTCAGGAGCGTCCACACCCACTGTAATTGACCCCCTTGGTCTAAAGGAGACACCAGATATTGTTGAGTTGGAAAGAACTCCTGAAAGAGAGATCCAAGGTATAATGCTCACCAACAGACTTAGGTCCCGAGTTCAATCCGTCATACCCCATCAGAAAAAAGGAAGAAATTAATACCCGATGTATTTGTAGGGTCACTATTGCTGTGTGAAACACGTGACCAAAAGCAATCAGGGAGGAAAGGTTTCTTCGCTCACGTCCAGACACAACAGTTCATCATTCAAAATCCATCGGGCAGGAACTCCAACAGGCAGGAACCTGGAGACAGGAGCTGAGGCAGAGGCCATGGAAGGGGTGCTGCTTACTGGCTTGTTCCCATGGCTTGCTCAGCTGCTTTCTTATAGAACCAGGACCACCAGCCCAGGGTGACACCACCATCAGTCACTAGTACATTGGACTTACAGAGACATTTTCTCAATGAGGTTCCCTCACTTTCAGGATGAACCTTCCAGCCTGTGTCGAGTTGAACCTAAAACCAGCCAGGACCCTGTGTCTAACAAACTAGAGGCTAGTGATATAAACCAGTGGAAGAAGCCCTTGCCTAGCTTGTCAGGACCCTGGGGTTCAGTCTTCAGCACTACAAAATAATAAGCGAACACACACACAGCCTAAGAGAAAAGGCATTCCCTGTAGTGTCAGTGACCATACATGGTTGATGTTTGACAGGTCTGGTCCTGGATTCAATCTCTGTTGTCACGACAAAGAAGCAGCTTAGGGGAGACAAAGGCATTTATTCCAGTTTTAATTCCAGGTTGCAGTCCACAACTGCAGGGAGGTCAAGGCGGAGCTTTAACATCACATTCCACCAGCAGCAGAGAGGGACCTGGTCTACACAGATCCTGGCCTGTCGTTGTGCTCAGCTACGCCTTTCTCCTCTTATACAGTTAGGACCCCAGCCTAGGGGATGCTGCGCCACCCAAATGAATGTACCAGGTCTCCTATATAAATTCACAGAATCACAAGGAACCCTCCACAGACATGCCCACAGCCACCTGATCTAGGTAACTCCTCATTAAGATTTGCTTTCCCATGCCGTTTTGCCATATCCTTTAATCCCAGCACTCGGGAGGCAGAGCCAGGTGGATCTCTGTGAGTTCGAGGCCAGCCTGGTCTACAGAGTGAGTTCCAGGAAAGGTGCAAAGCTACAAGAGTAACCCTGTCTCAGAAAAAGCCGAAGAGAGAGAGGAGAGAGAGAGAAGAAGAGAGAGAGAGAGAAGGAGGAGGGAGGAGGGGAGAGAGAGGAGAAAATGAAGAGAAGAGCAATGTAAACCCAGAGAAGAAAAAGGGGATAGGGGTACAGTTAGAACAAATATTTAAAAAAAAAATTGGAAGGAAAAAAGGTGAGAATAAATGAAACCAAAGCCTGGTTTTCTGAAAAGGAAAATTAAACTGATAAAGCCCTGGACAATTTGACAAAATCAAGCACAAAAGAGGAGGCATCACTACAGATCCAAAGGGGCAACAGAGGACAACACAAGGACTCCGTGGATGCAAACCCACAACTCAATAAAACGTACTCCCTGGAAACCACAAGCCACCCAAAGTTACTCAAGAATAAACACTTTACTATCTTTTGGTTTGGTTGGTTTTGCTTTTTTCAAGAAAAGGTTTCTCAGGGTAACCCTGGCTGTTCTGGAACTCGCTCTCTGCAGACCAGGCTGGCCTTGAACTCACAGAGATCTGCCTGACTCTGCCTCCTGAGTGCTGGGATTAAAGGCGTGGACCTTCGCCACCTGGCCTTTATTTAATCTTAACACTATTGAAAAAATTTAATCTGGGGCTGGAGAGATGGCTGGTCAGTAAGAACACTTGCGGCTCTTCCTGAGGTCCTGAGTTGGTTCCTGGCACCCACATAATGTACCCCACAACTGCCTGTAACTCCAGCTCCAGGGGATCCAACACCTTCTCCTAGCCCCGATGGACACACATACACAGGTGGTATACATTCACACAGACACATCCACACAAATAAATAATAAATATAAATATTTTAAGAGAAACTTAATTATTAAAAAAACCTTTCTTGAATAATTTAAAATAAAAGCATTGTAAAAGAAACAAGGTGTACTAACTGATAAAGAAAATAAACTATAGGACGACACACTAATTGACTAGGAAAAACGCGTTTGACACAAATGTAAACTCAGAGGTAACCAGGGAATAAAAAGAATGCTTTAATCTTTTAAAGAAGGTAAATTACCAAACAACATATAATGCCAAGCAAACTCATTATATGGAAAAACTGAGTGTTTTCCCCAAAAGACAGCAGCAAAGACAAAGGATGTCTGCTCCACTGCTCCTCACTTAAAACAGCTCACAGTAAAAGTCTTCACCGCAAAATAAAAAAGGTTAAAAAATACAAACTATCCCTTATTTGTGGACAAACATATCTATGTAAAAAATTCCACAGCATCTGTATTTTTTAAACCATCCAGTTATGTATTATTCAAACACAAGATGCAGGTCAATTAAGGGAGAAAAAAAGCACTCAAATTTCTAATGCCCTAAAAAGTAACAAATACAAAATTGAAGAATTCCAAGTCATGTTATTTATAGATGGCAAGGAATAAAAACGAAATAACTTTGGTCAATTGCCGAGCAGGATCACACACTTGAAAACCCTTTGCCAGGCACCACACCACTCTCCATCGCGTAGCCTAGACTAATTTCTAAAAATCGAAGTTAGTGCTCCCTAATCCTCCCTCCTCCCTGTCGCCCTGCTCTTTCTCCCCTGCTTTCTCTTCAACACAGTTTTGGCTACTTGATTCATTTCTCTTTCCATTGCAGACTCGCTTGTTTACCGCTGTTTTGGAACCCGTTATGGAGGTCGAGATTCGGCTCCGTGTCTGAAAGCTTTCCAGAGGATTGGTCAAATCTCCAGCACCATGGTGCGGCTCACAGCTGTCCATACCTCCAGTTTCCAGGGAATCTAATGCCTCTCGACTCCGCAGGCACCAAGGCACACACATCGTGCAAGCAAAACTCATTACATGAAATATAAATAAAGAAAATCTAACAAAAATAAATGTTTAAAAAAGAAAGAAAGAAATCTGGCATCTCAGGCAAAGCGCTTGTGACCCTAGCATGAGGACCTGAGTTTTAGAACCCTAGAAAATCATATAAAACCCAGGCTACACCATGGGGAAGAGACAGCGAGGATCCCTGGGGGCTCACTGTCACTTTAGCCAAATCTTGAGTTCTACATCAGTGAGGAAAACCTGCCGCAAAAAATAAGAAGAAGTGAGTGAAGAAGAGTAACTAAGGTTGACTTCTGACCTTTACATGCACTCACCACGCACAGGCACACTACATGTCTCACACCACACACAAAGAATATACATAACAGCACAACAATCACACCCCGTCATGCATATAATTAACGTGTCAATGAAAATTTAAATTTGTTCCCCTAACAAGAAGGAAATGGGGAAAGGAGTCTGATAACATCGGGTATTTGATTCTTAACAGCCCAGCACAAAATCAAGTCATCGAGGAAAAGATCTTTGGAAAACAGGCACATCAAAAGAGGGCATGGGAAGGGGGAGCTTATACAGTGCGCAAAAAACGGACTCAAAACACATCATGATCTAAACACGGGTTTTCAGATGCAAGACATTTACCACCAAAGACAGGAGGCATTCTTTGAGGACATGCGGAGTTCAGCCAGGAACACCAAACACTATGATGGTGGCAAAGACACGCGACACGACTGATCATTTGGCTTCACTGGATTTTAAAAGCACTGCTCTGTCAGAGACACTATCAAAAGAAAGAAAAAGACAGCTCGAAGAGTGGGAGAAGGGAGTTCTCAATCCCGTAGCTGAGCAGGGATCTTGTTGGGTGGGGGGGGGGGCTATAAAGAACGCTCAAGGATGCGGCCCAGCTGTCCTCAAGTGGGAGAAAAGACTTTGGCCGTTTGCTTTCTGATGCTCTGATTAAACTCTTGATTAAAAGCAGCTTGAGGAGGAGAGGGTTCGCCAAGCTAAAGCGTATGGAGGGGCGTCAAGGTGAGAACCCCCAGAAGGAACATGGAGGCCGGAACTGAAGCAGAGGCCACAGAGGAAGCTGCTCGCTGGTTTGCCTTCTGCCTCTACTCATAGCCTGACCACAGAAGAATCTGATGGAGGCACTTCCTCCTCTGAGGCTCCCTCCCTCAGGTGTGTCAAGCGGACAGCGGATATTAGCCATCACAGACTTGAACCTGCATGTTCTCAAAGAGCGGGTATCGGGGAGAGACAATCCCCCAAAAGCTGCACTCGGCCTCAGACACCAGAGGAACTGAAAACTACCACACTGAGGACTCCCAGCACCCACAAAGCATAAAGAAAGAACTGGATCCTAAGAATCGTCCTCGCCACAGCACATGAACTTCCCACCCTGACACACAGACACACATGAATAAATTAAATAAATAAATAAATAAATGAAATTTTAAGACAAAAACAAACAGTAACCGTGGTGGTTTGAATAAGAATGGGCCTTACATGCTCATATATTTGGATGCTTAGTCATAGAGAGCAGCACTACTTGAGAAGGATTAAAAGGTGTGTCCTTGTTGGAGGAAGAGTGTCACGGAGGCGGGCTTTGAGGTTTTCAAAGGTCCAAGCCTGGCCCAGCATCTCTCTCTTCCTGCTGCCTTCAGATCTGAATGGAGAACTCTCAGCTACTGCTCCAGCACCATGTCTGCCTACACGCCTCCGCCTTGCTTCCCGCCAAGATGACAATGGACTAAACCTCTGAAACTGTAAGCCAGCCCCAGTTAAATGCTTTCCAAGAGTTGCGGTAGCCACGGTGTCTCTTCTCAGTAGCAGAACAATGACTAAGACCATGACCATCCCAGGAGCTGGGGAAGCTGTGGAGCCACATGCCAATAGGCACATGCGTCAATACAGATGCAGAGGGTGCGGCCCATGGAAAGCAGTTACCTACCCCATAGCCTGAACACTCCACAGCTATGTATTTATCCCAGAGAAATGTAAAGCTGAGTTCACACAAAACAAGTTCATAGGGTTGGGCTGATGGCTCAGCGGTTAAGAGCACTGGCTGCTCTTCTGGAGGACCTGAATTCAATTCCCAGCACCCACACAGCAACTCACAACTGTCTGTAACTCCAGTTCCAGGATCTATGATACTCTCACACATACAAACATGCAGGCCAAACACCAACGCACATAAAAATAAATCTTGAAAAAGAAAAAAAATTTAAAAAGAAAAGATAAAAACTAGAAATGTTCTTTAAAGAGAGGAAGTATGGGGGTTGGGGATTTAGCTCAGTGGTAGAGTGCTTGCCTAGCAAGTGCAAGGCCTGGGGTTCAATCCTCAGCTCAAAAAAAAAAAAAAAAAAAAAGAGGAAGTAAGGCTGGGCAGATGGTTCAGTGGGTAACACTTGAGAAGTAAGCTTGGGGTCCCAAGTTTGAATCTCCAGCATCCATGTAAAGGCTGGGAGTGAGTGACCTCTTGTACTGAAACAGAGGCTCACTGGAGCTTCTTTCCAGGGTTGGGTGAGAGACCCCATATCAGGGAAATAAGGTGGGGAATGGTAGAACAGGACACCTGATATATTCCTCTGGCCTCCACATGCATGTGAATGGGCATACACATGCGCACACACACACACACACACACACTCACACAAACATATATACACACACATAAACACACAGCACACATACATACATACACATACACATACTCACATGCACACACATATATACACACACATACACACACACAGCACACACACATACACACCACACACAGCACACATACATACACACACATACACACCACACACAGCACACATACATACACACACATACACACACACAGCACACATACATACACACCACACACACACACATACACACACACACACACCACACACACACCACACATACATACACACACACCACACATACATACACACACACATACACACACCACACATACACACACACCCACACACCACACATACATACACACACATACACACACACACTCACATGCACACACATATATACACACACATATACACAAATATACACACACCGCATACACACCACACAGACATACAACACACCCACACATACCACCACATACACACATACACACACACCATACACACACACACACACACACACACACACACACAGAGGAAGTGCTGCCCTGTACAATCATGTGGACATGAATCTCACCGACATCCTGTGAGAAGAGAGCTAATCTCCAGAGCAGCGTACCCAGTGATTTCATGCACAGAACATTCTTTAAAAGAGGATGGCCAGTAGTTGGCCACGGCAGGCAGGCGGGGAGGGCGGGGTGAACCATCAGAAGGACCAGGAAGGGGGTTACTGGGTGGGAGGACTGCTCAGGAGTCTGATCATGGCGGCACCTATGGATTAAAACTCACAGGAACACTCAGCCAGGTGTGGTGGTGCACAACCCGTAGTCCCAGCTATTCAGGAGACTGAGACGGGAGGATTCCAGGAGTTCAAGATCAGCCTAGGAAATGAGGAAGAGAGAGAGAGGAGAAAGGGAAGGAAGGAGGGAGGGAGAAGAAGAAATATATATCTAATAAAACTATACTATATATTATAAATGTTATATATAAAATATAATATACTATATTATATATAATAAAATAAAATAAGCAAATAGTGGCCTTGGGGAGACAGCTGAGTGGCTAAAGTAGCTGCGTACATCTGTAAATCCTGGTGCACCTCTGCCCAGACGGGAGGCAAAGGCCAAGGCAGAAGCATTCCCAAAAGCCCACTGGCTAGCTAGCCTGGTGCACACAGTGGCAAACCCTGTTTCAAAGAAGATGGAAAATGAGGAGCAACATCCAAGTTTGACCTCTGTCCTCCACACACATGAGCAAACCACACACACACACACACACACACACACACACACACAACACACACACACATTTCTTAAAAGCCAGAAACTTTAAAAGCCATGATGTATCATTTTACTTTAAATATACAGTCTCTACATGCCCAGTGGTGGAGGCACACGCCTTTAATTCCAGCACTCAGGAAGAGAGGCAAGTGGATCTCTGAGTTCAAGGCCAGCTGGTCTACAAAAGCGTGCTCCAGGACAGCCAGGGCTATAGAGAGAAATGCCATCTCAAAAAACAAGCAAAAATAAAAATAAAAATAAAAAAAAAAAGATACAGCTCTACACTAGGCAAAAGATCACAATCTATGGAGGAAAAGGAAGCACAAATTTGGTTTGACTTAAGGGCAAGATGAGAGTTTACCATGTGGTAGCAAACACTCCACATCTGGACAGAGGTTTGGTTGGCTCTGCTGCACATATCTGGCAAAGCTCAATGATGCTCATTCAAGATCCAGGCTGCACATAGCATACCCTTCTCTTCATCACATCCTGAGCATCAACCAATGACGTGCACACAGACTTACCGGAGGGGCGGTGTACGGCCATCTAAACCCATCAAACACTGTGATGGGCTAGGAAGTGAAGGGAGGGATAAATAGATGGACAGATGTGCGGTAAAAGAATAGAGCCTGGATGTTATGTATGTTGCTTTTTTGAATGGTCACAAAACACAGATTCTCCAAGTCAGATAAAGACAAAATGTAAAATGTGATGCGGAAACCAATCAAAAACAAAGTCCCTGGGTGCCCCACTTCATGGCCACTTCCGTCCATCTGTTGGCCTCCATACTGAGTGTAAGTACCACACCAGCCCGGCATTCATGGATGAACACAAGTGAAATTCCTCCACTTGTTGAGGGCTGATGGGCTGCCTCTGGGAGTAAAGGCGATTGCCACCAAGCCTGATGACCCGAGTTCACTTCCCAGGACTCACAGTAGGGTGGAAAGATAGACCTGATTCCCACAAGCTGTCTTCTGACCTCCACGCACACACTGCGATACATGCACCAATGTGTATGCATGAGTGTGCATGTGTTTGTCACACGTGTGCACACACACACAATAATACATAAATGTAAAAAAATGCTATAAGCAACTTTTTTTTTTTTTTTTTTTTTTTGGTTTTTCGAGACAGGGTTTCTCTGTGTAGCTTTGCGCCTTTCCTGGAACTCACTTGGTAGCCCAGGCTGGCCTCGAACTCACAGAGATCCGCCTGGCTCTGCCTCCCAAGTGCTGGGATTAAAGGCGTGCACCACCACCACCCGGCTGCAAGCAACTTTTTTATTATGCAAAAAAATACACACAAAGTTTCCACTCCAATAATCTTTAAGTTCATAGTTTAGTGGCACCTCCAGCCACATCAGAAATGTGCCCTCTGCCCCACATCTGCCTGGCCACACCTTTCTCTTCGGGG
>NW_023413012.1:0-21294 GCF_903995425.1 Onychomys torridus
GTGCACTGATAAATGGATCAGGGTCCCCCTGAAGTGTCAGGGATGAAATAGGCCTAGATCCTCTCCAGTGCCCTGGTGAAATCACCCTGTTTCCCCTCCAGTGCTCTAAAATCAGTCTGGCTACCCTTCTAGTGTCCAATATGAAATCGGCCTGTGTCAACCTCCTTTACCCTGATGAAATCGTCCTGGTTCCTCCTGCAGTGCAGGTATAAAATCAACCTGGTTTACCCTTCAGTGTGTGGGATGAAACTGGCCTGGTTCCCCCTCCAGTGTCAGGGGTGAAATCAGCCTGTCTCCCCCTCTAGTGTCATGTTGAAATCGGCCTGTCTCCCCCTCCAGTGTCATGGATGAAATCACTCTGGCTCCTCCTCCAGTGTCCAGGATGAAATCAGCCTGACTCCCAGTCCAGTGTCAGGGATGATATAGGCTTGGATCTCCCTCAAGTGTCAGTGGTGAAATTGGCCTATCTCACCCTCCAGTACCCTGATATAATTGGCCTGGGTACACATCCAGTGCCCTGATGTAATTCTACTTGGTAACCCTCCAGTGCCTTGTTGAAATCGGCCTGGCTCCCCCTCCAGTGTCAGGGATGAAAACATCCTGGTTAATCTGCTAGTGCACAGATGAAATCACCTTGGCTCCCCCTCCAGTGTCAGGGATGAAATCGGCTTGGCTCTCCCTCCAGTGTCAGTGGTGAATTCAGTCTGTCTCCCCATCCAGTGCCCTGATTTAATCGGTCTGTGTACACCTCCATGCCCTGATGTAATCAAAATGGGTAAGCCTCCAGTGCCCTGATGTGATTGGACTGGGTACCTCTCCAGTGCCCTGTTGAAGTTGACCTGGCTATCCCCCCAGTGTCAGGGATGAAATCAACCTGACTAATCCTCTAGTGCCCTGATGAAATCAGCTTGGCTACCCTTCCAATGTACAGGATGAGTTCTACCTGGCTCCCCCTCAAGTGTACAACATAAAATCTGCCTGACTGCCTGCTATGCCCACAGCTGTGACACCTGTATAGCTGTAGCAAGTATGCCGCTGCGCTGGGGCCCAGCAGCTGAAGGGTTGAGGTTGGAGCTTCCCGGAGCGTGGCCTCAGGCGGTTCCCCCACAATCAGCAATCGTCATGCAGCCTGAGGATCCCAGGAAGCCCTGGAGAACCAAATGGCCTTGACAACAGTCCTTGTTGGCACTAATCATGATCTTTCTCTGTATGTATTATCTGTGTCTTCTCCAGTTAACAACACGACCAGTACAGGTCAGCACCAACATGACTGACCCAGGTCACCTGTACCCGGAACACCTCCATTTATCAGACCAGTGTATAAGGAAGCTCAAAAGACTTCCTCAAATACATCTGTGGGGTCGTTCCTGTTTAGAGTAGAGCAGCGCGAGCTCTTGTCAGAAACAGCCAGAGAGCCCAAAAATGAAAGTAAAAATAAAAATGTTACGAGGGAATAAACATAGCGTGCCAGACCCTTCTAGAGAGAAAGAGTTAGAGAAAATTCCCCAGCACACACTTCCCGGGGGGTATGCACAGTACTTCTTAGGAGGGAGCTGGTGGACAGCCCCTTAGGTGGACCCCCGAAGGTGGAAGTTACCTAGAGCCGCTCCCATATACAGGAAGTTATGATAAAGTTGGGAACAGATGGGTAAATTATGAAGAACGGCTTGGAAAGCAAATGGGTATATGATAGTAAAATATAACCCAGACTGGCAAGAGTTTGGCTCCCCACAGATGTGGTCACTGGCGCGAGACAGATTTCACAAACTTCTGAGATCATGCCCTCAGACAATAGCCACAGTGAACTCGCGCTGCGGAAGTGATACACAAAAATAGATATGGATGTCTCTTGTTATTGTTTCTTGCTGAGTCTGAGTAATTGTAAAAAATAATGGCCTGATGTAACCCCCTGCCAAGTTCCTCGATTGTAAAAATATATAAACATTGCCTATACAGAAGTAAAATTGCAGCAGCACATCAACACATGTGTCTGTCTGTCATTCTCCTCGCCGATTCCTGACTTCTCCTTGAGCCTTCTCCCTGGTTCTCCCGCAGTGGTGGTCTCCCTCTGGGTGGTCTGCGGCAACTGCCTCTTAAGTGCCCTGATCAAATAGGCCTGCATCCCCCTTCAGTGTGAGGGATGACATCGGACTGGGTCCCCATCCAGTGTCATGGATGAAATCAGCCTGGGTAATCCTCTTGTGCACTGATGAAATCAGCTTGACTACCCTTCCAGTTTCCAGGATGAAATCGGCATGGCTCTCCCTCCTGTGCCCTGACGACATCGGCCTAGTTCCCCCTCCAGTGACCAGATGAAATCTCCCCCAAAAGTGCCCTGATCAAATCTGCCTGACTCCCCCACCTGTATACAGCATGAAATCGGCCTGGCTCCCCCTCCAGTGTCCAAGATGAAATCGGCCTGCCTCACTGGAAAGTTCCCTGATCAAATCGCCCTGTGTCCCCATCCAGTGTCAGGGAATAAATCGGCCTGGGCCTCCTTCCAGTGTCATGGATGAAATCAGCCTGGCTACACTTCCAGTGTCCATTATGAAATCGGCCAGTGTCTCCCTCCTGTGCCCTGATGAAATCATCCTGGGTACTCCTGCAGTACACGTATAAAATCAGCCTGGTTCCCCCTTCAGTGTGTGGGATGAAATCGGCCTGGTTTCCCGTCCAGTGTCAGGGGTGAAATCGGCCTGTTTTGCCCCTCTAATACCCTGTTGAAATCAGCATCTCTCGCCATCCAGTGCCCTGATGACATCAACCTTGTTCCCACACTTGCCCTGATGAAATCTGCCTGGACCCGCCTCCAGAGCACTAATGAAATAAACCTGGGTCCCCTTCCAGTGCCCTAATGAAATTAGCTTGGTTACACGTCCAGTGTCCAGTATGAAATTTGCCTGGCTCCCCCTTCAGTGCCCTGTTGAAAGCTGCCTGGTTACCCCTCCAGTGTCTGGAATGAAATCGGACTCTCTCTCCCTCCTTTGTCAGGGATGAAATCAGCCTGTCTCCCCCTCCATTGCCCTGATGTATTCGTCCTTAGGCCCCCTCCAGTGCTCTGATGAAATCATTCTGGCTCACCCACCAGTGTCCATGCTGAAATTGGCCTGGGTCCCCCACCAGTGTCCTAATAAAATTGGCCTGGATCCCCGACTAGTAATCTTATATAATTGGCCTGGGTCCCCCTCCAGTGCCCTAATGAAATTGGCCAGGGTCCCCATCCAGTGACCTGATGATATTCGCCTGGTTCCACCTCCTGTGCCATGAGGAAATCAGACTGGCTCCCCCTCCAATGTCAGGGATGAAATTGGCCTGGCTTCCCCACCAGTGTTCAAGATGAAATCAGCCTGGATCCCCCTCCAGTGTCCAAGATGGCATCTGCCTGCCTCCCCCTAAAGTTCACTGATCAAATTAGCCTGAGTCCCCCTCCAGTGTCAGTGATGAAATCGGCCTGGGTCCCCCCCCAGTGTCATGGATGAAATCAGCCTGGCTAATTCTTTAGTGCCCTGATGAAATCAGCTTGGCTACCCTTCCAATGTCCAGGATGAATTCAGCATGGGTATCCCTCCTGTGCCCTGATGAAATAGGCCTGGATCCCACTCCAATGACCAGATGAAATCATCCTGGATACCCATACAGTGCACTGGTAAATGGACCTGGGTCCCCCTGCAGTGTAAGGGATGAAATCTTCCTAGATCCTCTCCAGTGCCCTGATGAAATAAGCCTGACTACGCTTCCAGTGTCCATTATGAAATTGGCTTGTGTCTGCCTCCTGTGCCCTGATAAAATCGTTCTGGGTCCTCCAGCAGTGCGGGTATAAAATCAGCCTGGTTCCCCCTTCAGTGTGTGGGATAAAATTGGTCTGGTTCCCCCTCCAGTGTCAGGGGTGAAATCAGGATGTCTCCCCCTCTAGTGCCCTGTTGAAATCGTCCTGTCTCCCCCTCTAGTGCCCTGATATAATCGGCCTGGGTACACCTCCAATGCCCTGATGTACGCAGACTTGGTACGCCTCCAGTGGCCTGATTTAATTGGACTGGGGATCCCTCTAGTGCCATGTAGAAATCGGCCTGGCTCCACTTCCAGTGTCAGGGATGAAATCAGCCTGGCTAATCCTCTAGTGCCCTGATTTAATCTGCTTGGCTATCCTTCCAGTGTCCTGGATGAAGTCAGCATGGTTGTACCTCCTGTGCCCTGATGAAATCGGGCCTGGATCCCTCTCCAATGCCCTGATGTAATTGGCTTTGTTTCCCTCTAGTGTCAGGGATGAAAATGGCTTGGCTCTCCCTCCAGTGTCAGTGGTTAATTCGTCCTGTCAACCCCTCCAGTGCCCTGATTAAACCAGCTTGGGTATGCCTCCAGTGCCCTGATGAATTGGACTGGCTAATCCTCTAGTGCCCTGAAGAAATCAGCTTGTCTACCATTCCGGTGTCCAGGATGAAATCAGCAAGGTTCTCCCTCCTGTGCCCTAATGATATCGGCCTGGATCCCCCTCCAGTGCCCTGATGAAATCGTCTTGGCTCCCCATCCATTGACTGGATGAAATTGGCCTGGATACTCCTATGGTGCACTGATAAATGGACCTGTGTCCCCCTGCTTTGTAAGGGATGAAATCGGCCTAGATCCTCTCCAGTGCCCTGATGAAATCGCCCTGTTTCCCCTCCAGTGCCCTGATGAAATCAGCCTGTCTACCCTTCCAGTGTCCATTATGAAATCGACTTGTGTCTCCCTCCTGTGCCCCAATGAAATCGACCTGGTTCCTCCTGGTCTGCAGGTATAAAATCAGCCTGCTTCCCCCTTCATTGTCCAGGAGGAAATCGGCCTGGGTACCCCTCCAGTGTCAAGGGTGAAATCGGCCTGTTTCCCCCTCTAGTGCCCTGATGAAATCGGCCTGGCTCCCCCTCCAGTGTCAGTGATGAAATCAGCATGGCTCCCCCTCCAGTGCCCTGATGAAATCGGCCTGGGTTTCCCAACAGTGTGGGCATAAATCAGCCTGGCTCCCACTCCTGTTTAAGGGATGAAATCAGCTTCAGTGTCAGGGATGAAATCAACCTTACTAATCCTATAGTGCCCTGATGAAATCAGTTTGGCTACCCTTCCAATGTACAGGATGAGTTCTACCTGGCTCCCCCTCAAGTGTACAACATAAAATCTGCCTGACTGCCTCCAAAGTGCCCTGATCAAATAGGCCTGCATCCACCTCCTGTGTCAGGGATGACATCCGAATGGGTCCCCATCCAGTGTCATAGATGAAATCAGCCTGGGTAATCCTCTTGTGCCCTGATGAAATCAGCCTGACTACCCTTCCAGTGTCCAGGATGAAATTGGCCTGGCTCCCCCTCCAGTGTCAGGGATGAAATTGGCCTGGCTCCCCCACCAGTTTACTGGATGAAATCAGCCGGGCAACCCCTCCTGTGTCAGGGATGAAATCAGCATGGATGCCCCTCCAGTGCCCTGAATGAAATCGGCCTGGGTTTCCCTGCAGTGTGGGTATAAAATCAGCCTGTCTCCCACTCTTTTTTCAGGGATGAAATCGGCCTGGCTCCCACTTCAGTGTCCAGGATGAAATCAGCCGGCCTCACCCTCGAGTGATCAGGATGAAATCAGCCTGTCTTCCCCTCTAGTGTCCAGGATGAATTCACCCTGGCTTCCCCACCAGTATCTGGGATAAAATCGGCCTTAGTCTTTCTGCAGTGTGGGTATAAAAACTGCCTGGGTCCACCTGCAGTGTCTGGATAAATTTGGACTGACTCCCACTCCAGTGTCCATGATGAAATCAGACTGGCTCCCCCTCCAGTGTCCTGGATATTGGCCTGGGTCCCCCTCCAATTTCAGGGATGAAATCGACATGTGTCCTCCTCCAGTGCCCTATTGAAATCTGCTTGGCTCCCCCTCAAGTACCGTGAAAAATTGGCCTGGCTTCCCTTCTAGTGCTCAGAAGTTTCCCCTCCAGTGCCCTGATGAAATCAGCCCATCTACCATTCCAGTGTCCATTAAGAAATCGACATGTATCTCCCTCTTGTGCCCTGATGATATCGGCCTGGTTCCTCCTGCTCTGCATGTATAAATTCAGCCTGCTTCCACCTTCATTGTCCAGAAGGAAATCGGCCTGGGTACCCTTCCAGTGTCAAGGGTGAAATCAGCCTGTTTCTCCCTCTAGTGCCCTGATGATATCAGCCTGGCTCCCCCTCCAGTGTCAGTGATGAAATCAGCATGGCTCCCCCTCCAGTGCCCTGATGAAATCGGCCTGGGTTTCCCAGCAGTGTGGGTATAAATCAGCCTGGCTCCCACTCCTGTTTAAGGGGTGAAATCAGCTTCAGTGTCCAGGATGAAATCAACCTAGCTCACCCTGGAGTGATCAGGATGAAATCAGCCTGTCTGCCCCTCCAGTTTTCAGGATGAAATCACCTTGGCACCCCACCATTATCTGGGATGAAATCGGCCTGGCTCTCCTTTCAGTGTCCAGGTTGAAATCAGTCTGCGTGCCCCTCCAGTGCCCTGAAAAATCAGCCTTAGTCCCCCTGCAGTGTGGGTATAAAAGCAGCCTGGTTTCCCCCTCCAGTGTCCGGAATGAATTTGGACTGGCTCCCCCTCCTTTTTCAGGGAGGAAATCGGCCTGTCTCCCGATCCTGTGCCCTGATGAATTCGGCCTTAATCCACCTCCAGTGCCTCGATGAAATCAACCTTGCTCCCCTCCTGTGTCCATGCTGAAATCAGCCTGGGTCACCCTCCAGTGCCCTAATGAAATCGGCCTGGGTCACCCTCCAGTGCCCTAATGAAATCGGCTTGGGTCTCCCTCCAGTGGCCTGATGTAATCAGACTTAATCCCCCTCCAATGCCCTAAAAAATCAGCCTGGTTCCCCCTACTGTTCACTGAGGAAATTGACCTGGCTTCCCCTCCAGTGTCAGGGGTGAAATTGGCCTGTCTTCCCCTCCAGTGCCCTGATGAAATCGGCCTGGCTCCCACTCCAGTATCAGGGATGAAATTTGTCTGGCTCCCACGCCAGTTTACAGGATGAAATTGGCCTGGCACCACCCCATTGTCAGGGATGAATTCGGCATGGCTGCCCCTCCAGTGCCCTGATGAAATTGGCCTGGGTTTCCCTGCAGTGTGGGTATAAAATCAGCCTGCCTCCCACTTCTGTGTCAGGGATGAAATAGGCCTGGCTCCCACTTCAGTGTCCAGGATGAAATCAGCCAGCCTCACCCTCACGTGATCAGGATGAAATCAGCCTGTCTCTCCCTCCAGTGTCCAGGAAGAAATCACATAGGCTCCCCTACCAGTATCTGGGTTGAAATCCACCTGGCTCCCATTTCATTGTCCTAGATGAAATCAGTCAGGGTGCCCCTCCAGTGCCCTGAAGAAATCGGCCTTAGTCCCCCTTCAGTGAGGGTATAAAAGCTACCTTGGTCCACCTGCAGTGTCTGGATTAAATCGGACTGGCTACCACTCCTGTGTTAAAGATGAAATCAGACTAGCTCCCCCTCCAGTGTCCTGGATGATATCAGCCAGGATCCCCCTCCAATTTCAGGGATGAAATCACCATGGCTCATCCTCTAGTGCCCTGTTGGAATCTGCTTGGCTCCCCCTCAAGTGCCCTGAAGAAATTGGCCTGGCTTCCCTTCTAGTGCTGAGATAAAATCAGCCTGGCTCCCACTTTTGCCCTGATGAAATCGGCATTGTCCCCTCTCTTGCCCTGATGAAATCTGCCTGGATCCCCCTGGAGTGCCCTGATGAAAGAAGCCTGGGTATCCGTCCAGTGCCCTAATGAAATCAGCCTGGCTACATGTCCAGTGTCCAGGATGAAATTAGCCTGCCTCTCCCTCAAGTGCCCTGATGAAAGCTGCCTGGTTCCCCCTCCAGTGTCCTGAATGAAATCAGACTGTCTCCCCCTCCATGTCAGGGATGAAATTGGCCTGGTTCCCCTGCCAGTGTTCAGGATGAAATCGGCCTGGCTCCCCCTCCTGTGTCCAAGTTGAAATATATCTGCCTTCCTCTAAAGTGCCCAGATCAAATCGACCTGTGTCCCCCTCCAGTGGCAGGGATGAAATCAGCCTGTGTACCCCTTTAGTGCCTTGATGGAATTGGCCAGTCTCCACCTCCAGTGTCAGGGAGGAATTCGGCTTGTTTCCCCCTCCAGTGCCCTGATGAAATCAGTCAGGGTCCATCTCCAGTGCCCTGATGAAATCAGCTTGGCTCCTCCACCAGTGTAAAGGATGAAATCGGCCAGGGTCTACCTCCAGTGCTCTGATGAAAACAGCCTGTGTTACGCTCCAGTGTCAGGGATTAAATCGGCTAATCTCCCCTCCAGTGTCCTGCAGGAAATTGGCATGGTTACCCCCCCCCAGTGCCCTGATGAATTCGGTTTGGCTCCTCCTCCATTGAGTGAAGGAAATCAGACTGGATAACCCTACAGTGTACTGATTAATGGACCTGGGTATCCCTGAAGTGCCAGGGATGAAATTGGCCTAGATCCCCCTCCAAATTCAAGGTTGAAGTCAGCCAGTCTCCCACTCTAGTATCCTGATGAAATTGGCCTGTCTCCCCCTCCAGAACCCTGATGAAACCAGCCAGGCTCCCCCTCCAGTGTCTATGCCGAAATTGGCCTGGATCCCACACCAATGACCTAATGAAATTGTCCTGGCTCCCGCTACAGTGTCAAGGAATGAAATCAGCCTGGATGCCCCTCCAGTGTCCCAATGAAATGAGCCTCACTACCCTTCCTGTGTCCAGTATGAAATAGGCCTGCATCCCCCTCCAGTGCCCTGATGAAATCAGCCTGGCTACCCCTCCACTGTCCGGATGAAATCAGCCTGGCTCCCCCATCAGAGCCCTGATGAAATCACACTGGCTCCCGCTCCAGAGTTAGGGATGAAACCCCCTTTGGCTCCCTCTCCACTCTCCAGGTTCATATAGGCTTGGCTCCCCCTCCAGTGCCCTGATGAATTTGGCCTGATTCCCCCTCCAGTGCCCTGATGAAATTGGCCTGGCTCCCCCTCCAATGCCCTAAGGAATTTGTCCAGGCTCCCCCTCCAGTGCCTTGATTTCATCCCTGACACTGGAGGGGGAGCCATGCTGATTTCATCCAGACACTGGAGGGAGACAGCCTGATGTCATCAGGATACTGTAGGGGGAGCAAGGCTGATTTCATGAGGGCACAGGAGGGACACCCAGGCGGATGTCATCCTGGACACTGGAAGGGTAGCCAGGCTGATTTCATCAGGGCAATGGAGGGGAAACAGGCCGATTTAATCAGGTCACTGGATGGAATCCAGTGCCCAGTAGGGCTGTACAGGCCAATTACATCACTGACACTTAATGGGGGGCCAGACCGATTTCATCCAGACACTGTAGCGGGAGCCAGGCTGATTTCATCAGGGCACTGGAGGTGGAGCCATGCCAAATTCATCAAGGCGCTGGAGGGGGGCCAGGCAAATTTCATCTGGGCACTGGTGGGGGGGCAAGGAAGATTTAACCCCTGACAGTGGAGGGGGAGCCAGTCCAATTTCATCAGGGCGCTGGAGGGGGAGCCAGGCCTTTTCCACAGGGCACTGGACGAGGAAGCAGGCTGAATTTATCAGGACACTATAGGGGGAGGCAGGCCGATTTCATTCTGGACACTGTAGAGGGAGACAGGCCAATTTCTTCAGGGCACTGGAAAGGGACCCAGCTGATTTAATCACTGACAATGTAGGGTTAGCCAGGCCGATTTCATCCCTGACACTGGAGGGGGAGCCAGGTTGATTTTATACTCAACACTGGAAAAGGCACAAGGACGATTTCATCAGGACACTGGAAGGGGAGCCAGATTATTTAATCCATGCAATGGAGGGGGAGCCAGGCTGATTTCATCAGGGCACTGCAGGGGGAACCTGTTCAAATTCCCTTAGGGCATTTGATAGGGAGCCAGGCCTATTTAAACCTGGACAGTAGAGTGGGAGCCAGGCCGATTTCATCCCTAACACTGGAGGGCAAACCAGTCTAATTTCTTCAAGGCACTGGAGGGGGATCCAGGCTGATTTCATCCCTGATACTGGAGGCAGACTCAGGCCGATTTTATCAGGGCACTGGAGGTGGAACCAGGCCAATTTCATCCTGTACACTGGAGGGGAAGCCAGGCTGATTTCATCAGTGCACTGGAGAGGGATCCTCACTGATTTAATGAGGGCAGTGGAGGGGGAGACAGGCCGATTTCACTAGGGCACTGAGGGGGAGACTGGCTAAATCCATTAGGGCAGTGGAGAGGGATCCAGTTCGATTTCATCAGGGCATTGGAGGGGAACCATGCAGATTTCATCTCTTACACTGGAGACAGAGACAGGCCGATTTCATCAGGGAACTGGAGGGGGAACCAAGCCGATTTCATCCCTGACACTGGAGGGGGAGACTGGCTGATTCCATCAGGGCACTAGAAGGTGTGCCAGGCCGATTTCATCTGGGCATTGGAGCGGGAGCCAGGCTGATTTCATCAGGGCACTGGAGGGGCACCCAGACTGATTTCATCCTGGACACAGAAAAGGGAGCCAGGGCAATTTCATCCCAGATACTGGTGGGGGAGCCAGGGTGATTTCATCCTGGAATCAGGAGCGGGAGCAAGGTTGATGTCATCCTGGACGTGGATGGTGAGCCAGGTTGATTTCATCCCTGAAAGTGGAGTGGCAGTCAGGCTGATTTTATACCTTCACTCTAGGGAAATGCAGGCCTTTTTCATCAGGGCACTGCAGGGGAACTAAGGCTAATTTCATCCCTCAGTTGGAGGAGGAGCCATTTCGATTTCATCTGGAACCTGGAAAAAGAGCCATGCCGATTTCATCAGGGTTCTGGAGGGGGTGTCATGCTGTATTCACCCCTGACACTGGAGGGGGAGCCAGGCCGATTTCATCAAGGCACTGGAGGTTGATCCAGGCCAATTTCATTAGGGCACTGGAGGGGGAGCCAGGCTGCTTTCATACTTGAAACTGGAGGGGGAGCCAGGCCAATTTCATCAGGGCACTGGAGGGGGAGCCAGGCTGCTTTCATACTTGAAACTGGAGGGGGAGCCAGGCCGATTTCATCAGTGCACTGGAGGGATAGCAAGGCCGATTTTATCAGGGCACTGGAGGAGGAGCCAGGTCAATATTAACAGGACACTGGAGGGGAAGCCAGGCCGATTTCATCCTGGACACTGTAGTGGGAGACAGGCCGATTTCATTAGAACACTGGAAGGGTACCCATGCTGATTTCATCCCTGACAATGCAGATTGCTCCAGGCTGATTTCATCCCAGACAGTGGAGGGAGACATGCCCATGTTATCCTGGATGCTTGAGGGTGTGCCAGACCAATTTTATCAGGGCAGTGGAGGGGAGCCTGCCCGATTGCATCAGGGCACTAGAGGGGGAGCCATGGCTATTTCATCCCAAACACTGGAGGGATAGCCAGGCTGATTTCATCCATGACACTGGAGGGGAGCCAGGCCGATTTCAACAAGGTCTGGATGGGTACCCAGTCTGATTTCGTCAGGGCATTTTAGGGGGAGTCAGTCCGATTTCACCACTAACACTGGAGGGAGAGCAAGGATGAAATTGGCCTGGCTCCCTCTCATGTGTCAGGGATGAAATCAGCCTGTCTCCCCCTCGAGTGCCCTGATGAAATCTGCCTGACTCATCCTCCAGAGACCTGATGACACCAGCCATGCTCCCCGTGAAGTGCCCTGATGAAATCGGCTTGGCTCAACCTTCAGTTCCTTTATGAATCCGGCCTGGCTTGCCCCTCCAACTCATGGTAAAATCGGCATGGCTCCCCATCCAGTGCCCTGATGAAGATGGCCTGGATCCCCTTGCAGAGCCCTGAAGACATTGGCATGGCTCCCTTTTCAGTTTCCAGATGAAGTCGGCTTGGCTACCCCTCCAGTATCTGTGGTGAAATTGGCCTGGTTCCCCCTCCAGTGTCCAGATGAAATCAACATGGCTCCCCCTCCACTGTCAGGGATGAAAGAGGAATGTGTACCCCTACAATTCCCTGATGAAATCAGACTGGCTCCCCCTCCACTGTCAGGTATGAAATAGGCCTGGAAACCGTTTTGTTGGGAACCAAAAATTGGGTAGCTGTGCCTTGACTTTTCTTGCTTGGATGATCTGGCATAAGTGCACCCATTGAATTGCAAAAACAATCATTCCCAGAAAAACCACAAAGTGTACTTTTAGATTAAACTTCCTGGAGTATGTTTGATTGATCAGTTGTTCAAAGCATTGGACCAAAGAGACCTCTCCCTAACCCTTTTCTAATTGATTGATTGGTTGTTCAAGCATTGGACCAAAGAGACCTCTCCCTAACCCTTTTCTAATTGATTGGTCAGTTGCTTGAGCACTGGACCAAAGAGACCTCATCCTGAACCCTTTTCTAACATTTTTTCATCTCCCTCCCTTCCCTTCATATCCACCAGTATATAAGCTTGCTTTACTTTGCAATAAATGAGACCTTGACGTGACTCAGACTGTCTCTGTCTTTCTTTATGCACCTGGTCTCCTTCCTCTCTCGCCCCCATTGGTCTTTCAGGTGGTGCCTCCTCGGGTCTGACCTAATAACCTGGCCTGTAGGACGGGTCAAGTGGCACCTCAATGTGGGGCCTGAGGCACGGTGGCCTACCAGACGGATACACGGAGCTCCAGACAACGCAAGGTAGAGAAGCAAGGTAGAGACGCCCAGACCGCATCACTCATGCAACCTGGGAGAGTCTTGAGGTAAGCACAGTCGTCCCATAGCCATGGGCAAAGGATTATCAAAATAGGCTCTTTTTATTAAAGAAATGAAGGGTAATCTCAGGGAGAGAGGACTAAGAGTTAAAAAAAAAGGAGCTGATAAAATACTTCTGTTTTGTGGAGGAGAAGTGCCCTTGGCTGGTAGTTAATGGCCCAGGGATTCACCCACTAACTTGGAATAAGGTTGGAAAAGACATCAACAAATTACTTAAACAGGGAGAAAATGTTCCTGATGCTTTCTTTAGTTTTTATGGTGTGATCAGAGATATTTTAAAAGAGGCAGAGGGAGACAGGCGTGTTTCACATTTATTAGCCCTTGTGGAGGATTTTCTTTCAGACTCCTCCTGCCCGACGCCCGATAATGAGTCCGGAGCCACGGCGGCTGCTCCGCCAAAGAATGAAAGTAAAAGGGAGACGGACACTGCTTCACCCCTGGCAGCCGCTCCGCCTGAGACTAATGGGGATATTGAGATCACAGGCAGCCCTGTGGCTGCCAGGGCCTCAAGTGCCCCTTCCCTTATTGATGAGCCTATCCCTGCCGCTGAATTAATCCCTCCTTTGTTAAAGCCTCCCGGCCTGATCAAATCCTATAAAAAGACTTATCCTGTCATTCATAAGAACGCAGCAGGCGATGACTGACTTGACCCTTCTTCAGAAATCAGCCTGCAAGAAGCGGCGGCATGTTACAAAAGAGAGAAATATGCTCCCCCTCCCCTCTCTCAGCCCCAAGCCTTTTTTGCCAGCCACCAAACAGGCATCAGGAGCCTTCACTGGCACTCTCTGCCTGCCTATGTCACTCCTGATCCCTACTACCCAAGCGCTCCCATTCGTAGGGAGACAATACTAGGACAAATGGGCCCCACTATACCTGGAATGCAGGGCCTCTTAGAGACCACGGAATCCCTTCTAAACCAGATCACCAATTTAAAGAATGTCCTCTCTATGAAAAGAGAATTGAGAGATCTTACCCAACAGATACAGGAATTACAGGCCAACGTTACATTACAGGAGATGGCGACATCACCCTTCCCGCACTCACCCTTCCCACCACCTTTGGAAATCCCCCTCACACAGACCCCCAGCATAGGAGCAGGGCAAGGGACTGAGAGGGCAGGTGCCCACCAAAGACACAGATTAAACCAAAAGTAGGCAAGACCAAAAGAGCACTGACTGCAGTGTCCCTCTCTTTCCCAGTAATGACCTGATCTGGCGCTCAATCCCAGGACGCAGGGGAACAGGCAGACACCACTCAGGGTGCTGACAGAGATACTGAGGTTGTGGGACAGAGGTCCTCGGCCTCCAAGGGAGAGGAGGGGGACCTGGTGGAGGAACAAGAGGGTGATGGCACTGACCAAGTTATATATAGAAAACGAAAAATAAAACATCTAAAGGATTTACACTCAGCAGTCAAAAATTATGGTATCAGTGTGCCCTTCACAATTTCAATTCTTGAAGGGCTGGGGACAGGGGTAATCTGTTGCCTCATGAATGGAATAAGGTGGTTCAATCAGTGCTAACTCAGAGTCAATTTTTAACCTGGAAGGCCGAGTTTATAGACAGGGCTGAAACACAGGTCGTCATAAATAAGAAAAGTCCTCAGATGGCTTCATGGTCTTCTGATAAGATTATGGGGAGGGACAAATATGCCAAAGGGGAAAAACAACAGAAACTCCCAGCAGGTCTTCTGGCTCAGACAGCCCAAGCAGCACTGGTAGCCTGGCCAGCTGTGCCTGCAACAGGAGGAACCACCACCTCCCTGTGTAAGATAGTCCAAGGCAACAGCAAACCCTACACCCAGTTCGTTGCCAGGCTGCTAGAAGTGGCTGAAAGAATCCTGGGTAAAGATGGTATAGAAAATATTGTTGTCAAGCAATTAGCCATAGAGAATGCCAATGCAGCCTGCAGGGCGGCCTTGAGGGGCAAAACTAAGGCTATGGGCCTGAATGGCATGATTAAGCTGTGTAGCGATGTAGACTCATTTGATCACAACAATTCCAAGTCCATCAATATGGCAATAGGTGCCATGCTCCAGACCAAAGAGACCTCTCCCTAACCCTTTTCTAATTGATTGATTGGTTGTTCAAGCATTGGACCAAAGAGACCTCTCCTTAACCCTTTTTCTAATTGATTGATGGGTTGCTTAAGCACTGGACCAAAGAGACCTCATCCTGAACCCTTTCTAACAATTTTTTCATCTCCCTCCCTTCCCCTCATGTCCACCAGTATATAAGCTTGTTTCACTTTGCAATAAATGAGACCTTGACGTGACTCAAACTGACTCTGTCTTTCTTTATGCACCTGGTCTCCTTCCTCTCCTGCCCCCATTGGTCTTAAAGGTGGTGCCTCCTCTGGCCCGACCTAATAACATGGCCTGCAGGATGGGCCACCCCTTCAGTGACCTGATGAAATCAGCATGACATTGGAGGGGGAGCAAGGCCTATTTCATACAGTGCACTGGAGGGGGAGCCAGGCCGATTTCATAATGGCAATGGAGGGGTGACAGGCCCTAAAGAAATCAGCCTGGCTCCCCCTCCAGTGTCAGTGATGAAATCGGCCTGGATACCCTTACTGTGCCCTGATGAAATCAGCCTGGGTCCCCTTGCAGAGTCAGTGATGAAATCGGCCTGGCTCCCTGTTCAGTGCCCTGTTGAAATCTGCCTGGCTCCCCCTCCAGTGCCCTGATGAAATTGGCTTGTCTTCCTTTTTAGTGCTCAGATGAAGTCGGCCTGGCTTCCACTGTTACCCTGATGAATTCAGCCTGGCTCTCGATTTTATCAGAACACTGGAGGGGGTGCCAGGCCAATTTCATCCTGAACACTAGAGGGGGAGACAGGCCAATTTATTCAGGGCACTACAAGAGGACCAATGCTGATTTCATCCTGACAATGCAGGTTGAGCGACGCCGATTTCATCCCTGACACTGGAGGGGGAGCAAGGCTGATTTTATACCCAACCCTGGATTGGGTGCCAAGCCAATTTCATCAGGTCACTGGACAGGGATCCAACCCAATTTCATCAGGGCACTGGACGGGGAGCCAGCCTGATTTCATCAGGACACTGGAAGTGGAGCCTGGCCAAATTCCTTAGGGCACTGGAGGGGGATCAAGACCGATTTCATCAGGGCACTGGAGGGAGAACTAGGCCGATTTCTTCTGTGACAATGGAGGGGGAGCCAGACAGATTTCATGAGGGCAATGGAGGAGGAGCCGAGTCTATTTCATAAGAAAACTGATGGGATGCCAGGCTAATTTCATCAGGGCACTGGAGGGGGATCCAGGAGGATTTCATGCAGGACACTGGAGGGGGAGCCAAGGCCGATTTGATCCTGCACACTGGAGGTGGACGCAGGCCGAATTCATCAGGGCACTGGAGGAGCACCCAGGGTGATTTCATCCCTGACACTGGAGGGAGACACAGGCTGTTCTCATCAGGGCACTGGAGGTGGATCCAGGACAATTTCATCCTGTACACTGGAGGGGGAGCCAGGCTGATTTCATCAGGGCACTGGAGAGGGACCCTCGCAGATTTCATCAGGGTACTGGAGGGAGAGCCAGGCCGATTTCATCAGGGCACTGAGGGGGAACCTGATGAAATTGGCCTGACTCATACTTGAGAGCCCTGTTGAAACCAGCCTGGGTCGTTGTCCAGTGTCCATGCTGAAATCGGACTGGGTCCCCCCAACCAATGCCCCAAATAAATTGTCCTGGTTCAACTTCCTGTGTCCGGATGAAATCAACATTTCTCCCTCTCCAGTGTCAGGGATGAAATCAGCATGTGTACCCCTACAGTGCCCTGATGAAATTGGCTTAGGTCCCCCTGCAGTGCTGGTGTAAAATCAGTCTGACTCACACTCCAGTTTCCAGAAAATATTGGCCTAGCTCCCACTCCAGTTTCCAGGATAAGGGGAACCAGGCTGATATCATCTCTAACAAGGGAGGGATGAAATCATTCAAATCGGCTTGGCTCCCCTTCCTGCATCAGGGAAAATGGACATGGCTCCCCCTCCAGTGCCCTGATGAAATCGGGCTAGGTTTTCCTGCAGTGTGGGTATAAAATCAGCCTAGCTCACACTCCTGTGTCAGGATTAAGTAGGCCTGGCACCCCTTCGAGTATCCAGGATGAAATAAACCTGGCTAACCCACCAATGTCCAGGATGAAATAGGTCTGGCTCCCCTCCAGTGTCAGGGATGAAATCGGCCTGGCTCTCTCTCCAGTGTCAGTGGTGAAATCGGTCTGTCTCCCCCTCCAGTGTCCTGATGTAATCAGACTGGGTAACCCTCCATTGTCCTATTGAAATCAGCCTGGCTCCCCCTCCAGTGTCAGGGATGAAATCAGCATTGCTCCCCCTCCAGTGCCCTGATGTAATTGGCCTAGGTTTCCCTGCAGTGCGGGTATAAAATCAGCCTTACTCCCACCCCTGGGTCAGGGATGAAATTGCCCACGTTCGCCCTCAAGTATCCAAGATGAAATCTGCCTGGCTCCCCCTCCAGTGTCCAGGATGAAATCACCATGGCTCCCCCACCAGTATCTGGGATGATATCAGCCTGGCTACCATCCAGTGCAGGGATTAAATCTGTCTGGCTCCCCCTCCAGTGCCCTGATGAAATCATCCTGAATCCCCCTCCAGTGTCCGGGATGAAATCAGACAGGCTCTGCCTTCAGTGACCTGATGAAAGCAGCCTGGATGCCCTTCCCTTGCCTAGACAAAAATGGCCTGGCTCCCCCTCCATTGTCTGGTATGAAATCAGACTGGCTCTGCCTCCAGTGTCAGGGATGAGATCGGCCTGGCTCTCCCTCCAGTGTCAGTGGTGTAATCAGCCTTTTATCCCCTTCCACTGCCCTGATGAAATTTGTTTGGCTATTCTCCAGTGTCAGGGATGATATTGGCATGTATCCTGCTCCAGTGCCCTGATGTAATCAGACGGGGTACCCCTCCAGTTCCCTGATGTAATCAGCCTGTCTCCCCCTCCTGAGTCAGCAATGAAATCTGCCTGGCTCCCCCTGTAGTTCCCTGATATATTTGACCTGGCTCCCCCTCCAATGTCAAGGATGAAATCGGCCTGGCTACCATCCAGTTTCAGGGATGAAATCGGCCTGTCTCCCCCTCCATTGCACTGATGTAATCGGACAGGGTACCCCTCCAGTGCCCTGAAGTAATCAGACTGCGTACCCCTCCAGTGCCCTGTTGAAATCATCCTGGCTCCCCTCCAGTCCCTTGATTAAATCTGCCTGTCTCCACTTCAGGCATCAGAGATGAAACTGGCATGGTTCCCCCTCCAGTGCCCTGATGAAATAGGCCTGGGTTTCCCTGCAGTGTGGGTATAAAATCAGCCTGGCTCCCACTCCTGTGTTAGGGATGAAATCAGCCTGTCTCCCCATCCAGTGTCCAGGATGAAATCGGCCTGGGTTTCCCTGCAGTGTGGGTATAAAATCAACCTGGCTCCCACTCCTGTGTCAAGGATGAAATCCGCCTGGCTCCCTCTCCAGTGTCCAGGATGAAATCAACCTGGCTCACCCTCCAGTGATCAGGATGAAATCAGCCTGGCTCCCTCTCCAGTGTCCTGGATGAAATCATGCTGGCTCTGGAGGATAAGTCATGCCAATTTCATCAGGGCACTCCAGCTTGAGACAAGCTGATTTTGTCCCTGACACATGAGTGCAGCCAGGTCGATTTCATCTAGACAGTGGAGGGGAGCCATGCTGATTTCATCAGGACACTAGAGGGGGATCCAGGCTGATTTTATACCTGCACTGCAGGTGTTCCCAGGCCTATTTCATCAGGGAACTGTAGTGGTACCCACCCCGATTACATCCCTGGCACTGTAGGAGAAACGAGGCTGATTTCATCAAGAAACTGGAGTAGGAGACAGGCCAATTTCTACTAGATACTGGAGGGGGAGCCAGGCTAATTTTATACCCGCACTGCAGGTGGTCCCTGGCCTATTTCTTCAGGGCTCTGTAGGGATACCAACTCTGATTACATTCATGACACTGGAGGGGGAGCCAGGCTGATTTCATCAGGGCACTGGAGGGGGTGCCAGGCCAATTTCATAAGGGTACAAGAGGGACACCCAGGCCGATGTCATCTTGAACACTGGAAGGGTAGCCAGGCTGATTTCATCAGGGCACTGGAGGTGAAACAGGCCGATTTAATCAGGGCACTGGATGTAAACCAGGCCAAATTCATCAGGGATCCATAGGGCTGTACAGGCCAATTACATCCCTGACACTTAATTGGGGGCCAGGCTGATTTCATCCAGACCCTGGAGGGTGAGCCAGGCTGATTTCATCAAGGGACTGAAAGGGGCACCCAGGGTGATTTCATGCCTGACACTGGAGGGAGACATAGGCTATTCTCATCAGGGCACTGGAGGTGGATCCAGGACAATTTCATCCTGTACACTGGAGGGGGAGCTAGGCTGATTTCATCAGGGCACTGGAGAGGGACCCTTGCAGATTTCATCAGGGCACTGGAGGTGGAGACAGGCCGATTTCATCAGGGCACTGGAGGGGGAGCCAGGCCGATTTCCTCCCTGACTTTTGAGGGTGAGCCAGGCCGAATTCAACCCGGACAGTGTAGGGGAATCCAAGCTGATTTCATCCAGGACACTGGAGGGGGAGCCATGATGATTTCATCTGGACATTGGATGGAGAGCCAGGCTGACTTCATCCTAGAAACTGGAAGGGTAGCCATGCTGATAACATCAGGGCAGTGGAGCGGAAACAGGGCGATTTCATCAGGGCACTAGAGAGGATATCGGCCAATTTCATCACTGACATTGCAGGGGGACCGAGGTTCATTGTTCAGGGCACTGTAGGGGTATCCAGGCTGACATCATCATGTCACTGGAGGGGGAGACAATCCGAATTTATCAGGGCACTGGAGAGGGACCCAGAACAATTTCATCAGGGCACTGGAGGGGGAAACAGGCTGATTTCATGCTGAACACTGGAGGGGTAGCCTGGCCAATTTCATCATGGAAACTGGACTGGGAGCCAGGCCAATTTTTTCCGGACACTGGAGAGGGAGTCAGACTGATTTTACACCAGCACTGCAGGGGTACCCAATCCAATTTCATCAGGGCACTGTAGGGGTACACCTGCCAATTTCATACCTGACACTGGAGGGAGAGCCATGTTGATTTCATCCAGACACAGGAGCAGGAGCCAGGCTGACTTAGTTAGGGGACAGGTGGTAGAGCCAGTCCCTTTTCAGCATGGACACTGGAGGCCTATTTGATCAGGGCAAGTGTGGGACCCAGGCCAATTTCTTCCAAGCATGAGAAGGGAAGCCAGACCAATTTCATCAGGGCACGGGAGGTGGAGCCAGGCTGATTTCATGCCTGACACTGCAAGGGGCCCGAGGCCGTTTTCATCAGAGCAATGTAGGTGTATGCAGGCCAATTTCACTCCTGACCCTGGATGGAGAGCCAAGCCAATTTCATCCTTGACACTTAAGGGGGATCCAGGTCGATTTCATCCCAGACACTGGAAGGGGAGCCAGGCTGATTTCTTCCCTGACATAGGAGTTGGAGCCAGGCTGATTTATTCCCTGACACAGGAGTTGGAGCCAGGCTGATTTTATACCCACACTGGATGGAAAGGCAGGTGACTTTCACCAGGGCAGTGGAGGGGGAACTTGGCTGATTTCATCCCTGACTCAGTAGGGGGAGCCAGGCCGATTTCATCCTGGACAGTAGAGGGGGAGCCAGGCTGATTATTTCCAGACACTGGATGGGGAGCTAGGCTGAGTTTATACCTGCACTGCAGGAGGACCCAGGCCAATTTCCTCAGGGCACAGGAAGGAGACCCAGGCTGATTTCATCCTGGACACAGGAAGGGTACCCAGGCTGATTTTATCAGGGCACTGGAGCAGAAACAGGGTGATTTCTTCAGGGCACTGGAGAGGTTGTAGGCTGATTTCATCCCTGATACTGCAGGGGGACCAAGATCCATATATCAGGGCACTGTAGCGGTATCCACGCCAACTTCATCTGGTCACTGTAGGTGGAGCCAATCCGAATATATCAGGGCACTGGAGAGGGACCCAGGACAATTTCATCAGGGCACTGGACGTGTAGCCAGCCTGATTTCATTAGGGCACTGGAGGGGGACCAAGGCTTATTTCATCAGGGCACTGGAGGAGGAGCCAGGCCGATTTAATCAGGGCAAGAATGGGAGCCAGGCCAACTTCATCAGGGCAAGAGTTGGAACCAGGCCGATTTCATCTGGGCACTAGAATGGAAGCCATGCTTATTTCATCAGGGCACTGGAAGTGGAGACAGACCGATTTCATCCTGGAGACTGGAAGGGTAGCCAGGATGATTTCATCAGGGCACTGGAGCTGAAAAGGGGCGATTTCATCAGGGTGCTATAGAGGATCTAGGCTAATCTCATCACTGACACTGCAGGGGCACGCAGGTCCATATATCTCGGCACTGTGGAGGTATCCAGGCCGATTTCATCTGGTGTCTTGAGGGGGAGCCAAGCCCGAATATATCAGGGCACTGGACGGGGACCCAGGCCAATTTAATAAGGGCACTGGAGGGGGAGCCAGT
>NW_023413013.1:0-3818 GCF_903995425.1 Onychomys torridus
GTCAACCCGAGATGCTCCAGGCTCTTGTTTGGACCAAGAGAATTTGGGACAGTCATCATCTGATCCAGGAGATCTTGGACTGTCTCAATTTGCCCAGGGGACACTAAGAACATTGCCATATACCCAAAGTACTCTAGAAATACTATTTTCTACTCATGGGATTACAAAATTTCACCACCTTACCAAGATTCTCTAGGACTTCCATTTCCTTCTGTGCAGACTCTGAAACAATCCCCACTTTCTCTAGATACCACCAAAAATTTTTGCAATCTACCAAAAATGTTTGTAAAACTTCAGAATCAACATCAGGACTTCAGAATCTTTTCCATCTGTACTAGGGGCTCTGGGATTTTTTAAATCTAACCAAGGTCCTCTGGTCCGTTCAGTATCAGATCAAGGAAATCTGTTATCATCTACATCTCTCCACGATACTCTGGAAAACCCCAAAGCAGCCCCAGGGCCTCTAGAACCTATCCCATCTACCCAAGAATCTGTGGAACCTTACTTTTCAACCGAGACTCTGGGACCATCCATTTGTGCACCTGGCGACTTCATTCCTATTCCTTCTCATGAATAATTCCCAACGCATACCCCTTATCCAAAATGAGCCCCAGCCTTTCCAATACTATGAAAAATGTATCAAGATATGTCCAAATTCCTGAAGGGGATATCAGATATTCCCTATCAGAACTTGATAGGTTAAGATCTATTCTTTCTGCCAAAGGTAGGCTCACATCTACAGTGTATGCCCTAAAGGACTCAAGTCCTACCTTTACTCCTCAGAGGAGTGTTCCACCCCCAACATCATCAGAATTGAACTTCAGATCTAGTTCCCTTCCTAAAGAATATCTAAGGCATTTTCCCTCCCCACAAGGTGGCTCTAGACATTCTAAAACAGAGAAAACAAAATCGAGACAGGCTTCTAAAAAAGCAGGTCTCAAATCTGTCCCATCAGAAGATGGGGGTTTCATAGTTCACCATTCTTCAAAAAAAAGGAAGGCAAAGCTTCCATTTCTAACAGAAATAGAGAAAGGCTTAAGACTGAGCCCAAAGAGAGCCTCATCAATTCTCCTTCTGCCAAGGGAGACTGCAGATCCTCAAGATCTCATGAACAGGGCTGCAGAAGTTCCCCAGCTCCCCAAGGCATCCCTACACATTCCAAAAAAATCAGAACCAAATTGGAAAAGGCCCCACTCTGACAAAGCTGTTGTTCATGCATCCCATTCAGAACTGTGCTCCATATCCACACCTGTGCAGCTTATCATGAGTTTTTGTAGGGAGCAGACCCAGGGACTGTGACCCACTAGTCAGAAAAATCCCCTGATTGCTGTCAAGCCTCAAGAGATATGTCCTCAGAGATAAGTATTTTCTAAAGTTCACTGAAGATTTGGAGACTGACTAGAGAGTGCCTGGACCTTCCTCCTCTAGAGAAGATAAGCAGGGATCTTCCCCTCTGCCCAACAAGGTCTGGGATTGGTCTCCATTTCCAAACCTTATTAATTTTGAATCTGATGATTTGGCCCTTAAAATTTGCCCTTTGACCCAAAGGTCCATCAGGACTTTCTCCTCTGAGCAAGGGCATGTGTGATATTTCACCTCTGACCAGGGGACATTGGTCAATCTTGTTAGAGTTCTCAGAATAAGAGCAAGGAAATCTGGAACCCATGTCACATCCTTGAGTGAAATCACCTGTCATGGTGTGTGGAATCATGAGTCCCACATAGTTCTGGTTGTCTGAACACAATTCTTAGGAGTCAACCACACTGGGACTCCTACACAAGCTGCTAATGAATCCTGGTAACAAAATTGGTCTCTTGCATATTCAGCTAAAGATATGGACCTCCTAACTTGTGAAGAACACTTACCAGTACCTAATGAGGTGCGGTAGTCAATTTCATTTTTGCTCAGTTGTATGGGATTTTTACAATCTGACCACATCTCCCCTGTCACATGGGCCTCAGAAACTCCTCTCTCTTCAAGGGTACTCAATCCTTCTCCCTTTGATTAAGGAGACATCTGATCTTCCTCGTGAAATAAATGGAGCCCTATGTCTTTCTAGTGTGTCCAAAGGAGGCCTAGACTTTCATTTTGTGTGAGTGGGCCACACATTGCCTGATATTATGGAGGGGTTCTCTGACATTCTCCTTCTTAAATGTGTCCCAGATTTTCCCTTCAGTCCAAGGTAAATTGTAATCCTGATAACTGATGTCATGATGAAGCTCTGATATAATACCTTGTCAAGGAAGTTCACTACATTCTACTTTCCCTGAACAACAGGTCTTTAGACACACGATTTTCCGTTCAAGGAGACTGATACAAAATTGACTGATTAAGCGGATAGAGAACAGGCCAGTGACATGAAAATTCACAGAAATGTTCATTCTTTTTCTGAAGTACACTTCAAATCAATCACTCCCTGATCAGGGATTCCCCAGAGAAACCACTTGCAAAACCACTGTAAAAATCTGATCCCTGATAAACACCTTTGACTCTTAAGATTCTCACCAGAAATGGAGTGGTCCCAGCTTTGTTTGCCCATGCCTGTGCTGCTGATGAAAGGCTTGTGGAGGACACAGAGCCAGGGGATTACCAACCAAGCTGTAAGAAAAATGGCAATTGATTGCTGGCAAGCTAGACTCAGAGTCCACAACAAATGGGTATTTTGGGATTGTGAGAGTTTGTACCTGATAAAGGACTGTCAGAACCTTCTTCCAATTCCCAAGGTAACCTTGGAGCTTTCATCTTCTGCATGAGGGATTCTGGGAACTTCCTGCTCTTTCAAACCTCCCCAAATTTCACACTTTTCAAAAACAGGGCCTAGACCTCTTCCCACATAAGGCCAAATTATCTCACATTGAGTTGATCAGGCACAGGTCCATGAGAGATTCGTCTATAAACAAGGGGCACCAGTCCACATCCTGGTTTGGGATGGTCGCATAGCCCATGTTTTAGTAATCAGAGCATAGAGCCATCTGCCTTTAGGCCAGACAAAGAAATGGAAATGACGTTCAACATCTCCACCTAGATCTTGGCAGCTGAACACAAACTAGAGGAAGCAACCATTTAGGGACAGTCATCCAGGCCTTCTGAAAAAGACATAGGATGTTGCTGCCTTGTCTCTCCCAGAATGGACACAAACTGTGAAGATAGACCACTTCTGAATGACAGTTTGAAGCTCCTGATCAATACTGGGGAACTTTCTCCACTAATATAAGTGTACCAGGGATATTCACCTTCAACAAAAGTATGCATGGCACCTTGACCCTTTGCCCAAAGGAGATTCTGTCCTTCTCATATTTCGATGGGGCTTCGAAGGTTCCTCTCTTACATTGGGCTCAGAGGCTTCCACTGTTCCTTGTTGTTATCATCATCATCATCATCATCATCATCATCATCATCATCTTATTCCATCTTAGTACTTGGAACAGGATGTCAGAACTCTCCTAAGATTAAGGTTACCTGAACCCAGTTTGCCCAATGGGTTCTAAAACATTTATTTTCTGTGACATGGTCCTTATACATTTCGATTCCTACCAAGTGGCTCTGAGACTTTTCTCCCTTGTGAGTAATATATTGGAATTGTTTAATAAAAGATGAAGAGTTGGATGTATAAGAACCAGTTGTTTTTTTCCTGTCTGAGAGAGTACTACCAGTGAGAAAGGGACATGTACCTTAATCAGTCCATCCACCCAAGGTACCTCTCAAAAAGGGAGGAGAGTCACCCAGTTGGTTTGAATAGAGTGGCGTTCCATAGCAGCTCAAAAATTTGTGACAGTGGGGAGGAAAAGTGGGAGAAAGAGTCAGGCAGTGGGAGTGGC
>NW_023413014.1:0-23044 GCF_903995425.1 Onychomys torridus
AGGAAAAGCCATCATATTTCTGTAAGCATTTATCTGTCAGCAGGAGACTATTACAGAGCACAAACTCACATTGTATTAGTGTTATCAGTTCCTTATGATCCTTGGCACAAGTGCCAGCCAATGGCTGGCAGTCTGCTGGCCCCACTGGGAGATATAACTCCATACCCAGATTCAAGCATGTGAGAAGGCAGCAGATCTGCAGCGCTGTGTGGCTTGGATGTTCCCCTGGCCTGCAGCCCATGACACACTATCCTCAGAGATGCTCAGGTTAAGGTCACTGACTTGGTCGAGCCTGCCTTAGTCACTGAGGACTGTTAATGGATGCCATTCCAGGACCCACCTTCCCTAGTCCTCACTGTGAGCTGGAGCAGAATCAGGGTTGGCTTATGATCCAAACAACTCCATGGAGTCAGCTTCCTCTTCCTGGGCTGGTGGTAAGAAATGTGTCTATACATTGGGTGTTTCCCCCATGGTCTTGTTCTCACCCACACCCTTGATTTCAGGAGCTGTGGGAATGGATGAGGGACAGAGATAGCATAACCAAACTATGAGCTCTCACATCCACTGGACTTAGTGACCAGAGGGGTAGACTCTCTAAAACTGCCTGGTGGGTCCTATTTTAGTGATGAGGCCCAGGGTCAAGTCCTCTTGGGGACCACCAGTTCTGTTGAGTTTCTCAGCTTGAGAGATGCAAACAGCTTCCACTTGTGGTTGGTCCTAAAGCATGTAGAAGGAGGAATTTATGGAACTCGACGAGAGGCATTTCTTAACTGTTACCTTATTTGTGGGGAAAGAAAAATAATGACGGTGTGAGGAGTCTGTTCCAAGGGAGAGAGGATAAAATTAAGACCGGGTTCTGAAGGAGCAAAGGTTGGATTTGCACCAAACCACAGGCAAGGATTGCTGGCTGCTGCAAGGTGCCTCGAGGATGGCAGAAGACCCCGGTGCAGACGTTATGACGACATTAAGGTCTGAGGCCAGCTATGATGGAACCTAGCAGAGGGTGGGTCGGTGTGGATGGCCTGATTTGTGCTTTTTGTCCCAAGGGAAGCATGATCTTTGGAGCAGAGTAGCCCATGTTGAATGACCGTGGTTGAGGATAACCTATCACCAAATCATGGCTTAGGGCATGGCTTAGGTCATGAAATTGGCCTCCACCAACTAGCAATTCCTCTTGCCCTCCTAGGAATCCATCAGGCAGTAAGAAGTGAACACAGATGTCCACATCCCCAGTGGACCTATGTGTGGAGTACATCCAGAGGCTCATGCTACTGATCCCCCACAACCTCTGAAAGAACTTGCATTCAGGGAAGGAGGCCGGGCAAGGAGAGAGGCTTGCCTGCAAACATTAAGGAGTGATTTGAGCAGAAATTCAGACCTCGGCTGACATGCTCTTCCAGTCTTTGTTATGTGACCTGGGGAAGGACATTTCAGCACACATAAAAATGTACAAATCTCTCCATTTATCAAACCTGATGAGAGCTCTAAATGCAGGTGTTTCTCAGCTCAGGATGGGGCTACATCCCCAGCAACCTATCATGAGTTGAAATGATTGTAGGTTGGAAAGGCATTGACTGTACCCAGCCTAATGAACTTTGTAGCCTGCCTACACAGCACACTGTGGTGCTCCCATGATTTGGGGCTGAGTGAAGGCTGTAGCTGTTGCTGCCTGGCACATCAAGGCAGTATGGCACACATCTATACACGAGGAAAAGGATTTTTAAAGGTGTTTTGCTGTGTGACCTTTGCCCATGAGCTGCTCTGCCCCAGGCACTGCTGGGTACCGGATGCTGGGATTCTCCGGCCAATAGCACAGCCACAGCTCTTAAGGGATTTCCAATCTAGTGAGGAGGGGCAGTGACTGTATACACGTGATGCTAACTATGTTAAGCAACTTGAAACAATGTGAATGGCTGAAGATTCATTCTGGTGCTGTCTGGGAGGGAGAGAGGGGTCTTCTAGATGGCAGCTAAGGTGATTGGGCTATGGAGGGGGTACAGAGGGACCCACAGAATCCTGTCATGTGAAGATGTCCCTATAGGCCAAAGATCAGGCTTCATTTCTCATTGTAACAAGAGTCACTAATTGTGTATTTTCAAACCACTGTCAAGCCTGTGTGTGCTTGGAGAATGGACTGGAGAGAGAAAGAATTCAGAGAAGCCAGGCACTGAGGCCGGCACAAGAGATGGAGTCATGTAGAAACCAAGGTCAAGGGCAGCACCTCCGGATCTCTTTGTCTCTAATAAAATACCTATTGTTTTTTTTTTGTTTTGTTTTCTTTTAATGATGCACTGTGCTGGGGGTCTTCTGATAGAGCGAACATCCCTATCCATTTCTTGATATCGCCCTATGCTTGCCTCCACTTACTCACACGTGAACCCTATCACTTGCCCTTCACAGCCCTGACTAGTGCATTTAATCCAAGCCAAATACCACCCTTGAAGCCCGTGTCTATTCCCCAGACCCCTCCAGAGTGGTTGATCCCTCCTTCAGTTTCCCCCACCTCTCTCCCTGCTTTATCCTAAAAACGCAGCACTGCTTACAGCTACTCACTCCACTTACACATTATTTTGGTAATAAAATTATGTCTTCCCCCCTCTCCGTTCATTGTCTTTTGTAGAATATGAGAGAATACGGTGATAGTCTCTCCTGAGGGCCTTTTCTCCCCTGTTTAAATAATTCTGTATCCACACCAGCACACATACTCATTTGAGCCATCAAATTGATTATTATCCCTGTGGCAGGCACATCCCCAAAGACCAAAAAGCCCCGCAAGAAGAGTTGGGACTTGACTTATGGCTTGTTTTGGTACAGTGGCAGCCCATAATATTCTGTTTCACGGAGGAAGAGGGAGCTGGGGATGCAGGTGTGTTGATAGCTGGGAATTCAGGTGTGCCTTAGAAAGTGTCAACTTGTGCCTCAGAGAAGCTGTGACAAGTAAGTTGGAGGTTTAAAAAGCACAATTGTGTTTCCCAGGCAGACAGACAGAGGTTTATGCCCAGGGCCTGTGTCCTGCCTGGGTACACTACTGAGATGTGCCAATGGGCAAAGCCTGACTTTGTAGTCTAGAGGCATTTTGTGGATACACACCCTGCATCTAGCCGTTTGACAGCAGTTCAGAGCAGGGGCTGGCCGCACCTCACCTGCTGGCCTGACTCTTTGCTCGTTTGCACACCTAAACACGAATTTCTAAGCCCCTGGCCGCTGCTCCACGGTGGTGATGGTGCGGAATGTGACTAGTTTTTAATTTGGAGAACAAACCCTTTCTGAGGGGCTGAGAAGGGGTTTGCCAAGCCTGCTGGTTCCTAGAGCTGTGTACCGGGTGGGTGGGTGGGGGCGCGTATGTTAGCACCCCCCAACAGTCCCACCAGGCAGTTGGACCTCCCCCTGCACACACACTCCCCGCTTTTCAGCTGCAAGAGCAAGCTTTAGGACTCTAAAAATCCAGCCTTCCTACTCCACAGGAGATGGAGACCTTGCTTGTCCGCGGGAGTGTCCTATTCCATTGAAGTCTCTTGGGCTGGCCCCCCTCCCCCCACCCCAGCTCGATTCTGTCACTTTAAGTCCAGCCCCTGAGAGATAGCCAATAGGAGCCAAATCATACATCAGTCTCTCAGCCTTAAAGCTACAGTAGGGTTAGTGGGCTCCAAGTGTCGGGCGCCCCAGCCTCCTCCACGGCTTCGCGTCCCCTCTGCCCGGTCGCTGAGCGCGCGGATGAGTGGGAGCGCGGGGCTGCGCGCGGCTCTGTGCCTCCGGCTCCCCCGCCGCCTCTGCGTCCCCCCACTCCTCCTCCTCGCGCTCACCGTGCCCAGCCGGGACTCGCACCTCGCCGCCGCCGGTGCCCTTCACTCGTCTTCCTCGTGATTTCCCCGCTGCCGGTCTCTTCCAACTGGGAATGCTAAAACGGGACTGATGGACGTGTCCGAACTCTGCATCCCGGACCCCCTCGGCTACCACAACCAGTAGGTGCCTTACTTTCCCGTCTGTCCGTCCGTCTGTCTGTCTGTCCGTCCGTCCGCCTGTCCGTCCTTCTGCCCATCCAAGTGTCTCTGTCCTGGATGTCGCAGTTCCTCTTCTACACATTCCTGAAGTGGCGCGGACTTGGGGGTGGGAGGACACTCGGGGACTTGGTAGAGGGGAAGCCACACACTTGCTGGGTTTCTCTCTCGGGCTTAAACCCTCCTCGTAACTTTTCCCGCATCCTCTTTCATGAGCCCTCACTTTTAGACAACAGGGGCGCTTTCTCATTCACTCTGACTTTGCTCCACGGTGACAAAATATCTCCATTTCCGTGAGGGGAAGGCGGAAGCCCAGAACAGGTGCGGGGAACGTGGCTGCAAGGGTGTTCTATCCCGTCCTAGGAACCCTCCCCCGCGGGTGTTTTGATTTCCATCCTGGCTACCCAAAAAGATTTCAGCCAGGGGCAGAAAACACGGAGCGTGCTGGGTCCAGTCGGGAACTGCAGGCTGGCCAGTGTCGCGCGGGCACCGGGGTCCCAGCGGGACGCGCTCGGTGTGCGGGTCCCAGGAGCCCCTTAGGGTTCGGCGGGGCCCGGAGCGCTGCGCTCCTCCGCACGCCCTGCTTGGGGATCCGTGTCCCGCCGGGAGCCCGGGTGGCCCGCTGGGCGCTGCGGTGGAGGTGAAGTCAGTTGGAGGTTCTGGGCAGAGTGTCGGGCGCTATTTCCCCCGCCGCGGGCTGAGTTCCGCCAGAACGTGGGTGATGCGAGCGACGTGAGTGGCTGTGGCTGCGGCGGCTGGACGCGACTCTTGGGAGCTCCGGGGTCTTGGGACAGTTTTCCGAGCATCCTGGGTGGGAAGGGAAGTACGGAGCCTAAACCGTGAGTGGCTGCCCCGCTGGTCCTGCCCGGGCTATCTCGGTTCCACCAAGGCCACCCGCGCTCTCCAAGGTGGCCGTGCCGCCTGCGCAAGCACCTGCTAGGGGCTCCCCTCTGGCGCTCCGTGTCCCACCGCGCTTGGATGCGACCCGGAGTGTTCGGACCCCTTGTGCCGGCCTGAAAATGGTCCTCCGCAGGCTTAATAATGAAGACAAAACGAATTAAATGAAAACTCTAGCTTCTCGCGGGCAGCTTTCCTAAGTAACTTTGTGGTTTTTCCCCTACCCATCCCCCTTTTTCTTCTGAAAGAAACTTACCGAGTCAGGTTTTCTTCCCTACCACGGTCCTTTCCTTTACACACCACTGATCCTTTCCCTGCACCATCCCGAGAGAACTGGGGAGACAGCTCTAAGATAAAGGCTGTGGACCGCGTCTGGTTCGGTGAAGTTTCGAACCCTCCACCTCACCTCGGAGACCACTCTACTTGCGGCGGTCAGACACGAGGAGGCAACTTCGCAGCACCTCCGTGTTGACAGTCAGGCTGTCCCAGGCACCCCCCACACTGACCATTTCGCTCCTAGTTTTAGGATTTTCCCCTAAAGGCAAAAAGAGTCCTTTAGATTAGATACCTGCAGAATTTAAACTGGGGGTTAGAAGGAGATGTTGAGCTGGGAGAGGAAAGCGGATCCTTAATTATAATGGATTCTGATTTCCATCAGCTTGAAAAGTGGTTTTTCATTCTCTTTCAGGGTTATGCTGCTCGCAGCTCCTGGGGCTGCCGGGTGGCAATGGAGGGTCTTGGCTTTCAAGCTCCTCCCCAAGGGATTATGAGAGCCGGAGAACCCCGGGGAAAGAATAGGTTGAGGGTATGGACAGTGTGATGCTTGTTGGGCATTTCCTCACATAAAAATTACCAAGTACAACAAATATTGGACATTTAAATTATTTAGGCTCCTTTTCTCCGGAGGTGACTTCTTCCCTTGAGCTCAAAATATCTCTGTGTTTGTCCCCGGGTCAAGTCATCATGAATCAATATGAAAGTGTGTGTGCATGTATGTGGAGGGGCCCGAATGTATGCTTTGGTAGTGTTGACCAAGTGAACCCGGACAGCTCCAGGGCGAAGAGCTGGGCTCTTCCCAGAACCCGCAGAGAGCCTGATTTCAGTTTAGGAAGAAATGTGAACTAAGAGGGGGATGTCAGGGAGACAACAAACAGGAAGATGGAGCCAAGATCTTGGAGGTCTGAGGAAGGTGTAAAGCGGAAATCATTTCTAAACTAAACCTGGCAGTGGTGTGGATTCTCTCCCCTTTCTGACTCTTTTCTTTCTTTTTTTCTTTTTCAAAATAATAATAGCAATAACAATAGCTTCTCCATCCATGAGCCATACCAAAAGTCAGAAGTATGCCTGCTGTTACTGAGGACTCAAACAGTCGTGAAATGCTGTCTTTTTTTTTTTTTTTTTTAAACTGAGGACCTTCCAGGCAGCGGCTCCAAGCTATAACCAGCAGTTCACACATAGGTGTATGCAGAAGCTGGGGTTCCATTTGCACAAGGATGAGCCTGGCAAGGACTGAGGGTGGTATGTGGAGGAGGCAGATAGCTTTGGGGCCACCTCTAGCCAAGTAACAAACCAGGAGGCTGCTTACGTTGGTGTGTTGGAAGAATGGCGGCCTGAGTGCATTTACCACAGGCTCGTGTTTCTCAGAGAACCTGAGCTGGAGTGGGGGTGGTGGTGGTCATGTGCTCTCTACATACCATCTTTACCCCCATGTGGTAATTGGCATTCCCAGACTTGAGAAAGCCAAAGCCGAAGGGCACACACAGGGAGTGTGAGTTCAGAGAGGGGGGAGCCTGAATCTCTCCTCCTGCCTCCTAACTCATGTGTCACCCTCTCTGTGTCATCCTCACTGTCCCAGGTAAGAAATGAACACCACACACACACACACACACACACACACACACACACACACACGCACCTGCCTACCTTTCTGCCCTCCCTTTTCATTCTCCCATAGTCCATCCTGGAGGTGACTCCCTCACCCTTCCTAATCAGTGTTTTATGTACATGGAATGACCTACGGGAGCCAGGGTGAATGTACTCTCCTCCAGTGCCTGTGTGTAAATGAGTCAATGACTCATTCACTTGCTGGGGACCCCCAGGCACAAAACCCAATTGTGTGTCTGGGGTGGGGCGGGGGTGGGGTTGCCACCTTCCAAGGAGGAGGACCTCTATGTTGATGTTAAAGAAACAAAGAACAAACTGTCCCAAAGGTAAAATATGTGGGTTCACACGTAGGAAAAATGCCACATGGTAATTCAAAATCAGTGACCTGGAGAAAAACAAAGGGGGAAATTAATTTTTAATGGTACATTCAAAAATAAATCAGAGTGAAGGCATTAGTTGTGGTTTTCCAGGGGAGGGGCCCCAGGAAATAAACCTTTATCTGTCTACCACTCCCCTAAAGGTGTAGCTAGGTGGTAGAGGATGATAGGACAGCTAGACAGAGTTGTTCAGCCCTGAGGCAATAAATACAGAAAACATTAGGTCAGTGTCACAGGGCCCAGTCAGTGCTAAAGCCTTTCCTGGTCCGTGACAGCCCTATATCCTTGGAAATTTCCTCTTGGAGCTGATTATTTTACCAATTCCTTTTCTTCAGAAACAGTCCTCTATTTTGCCAACAATTACAGTATATGAAAAGACTTTTTTTTTCTTTTATAAGAGCATACACAAGAGAAACAACTTGATCCCCCAAAAAGGAACATTTTCATTCTATTGATTGGGAGTAATCAATAAATATCCCATTTAGTCCAAGAGAAAAGGGACAGAGGGGACTTTGGGGGAAAGCAGTGTGTGGGGGGTGTAGATGCTGTGATGGTGACTTGATGTCCCCCTCGGCCCCCCCAGAGTGCCCTCACACCTCTGCTCTTCATTCTTCTCCCTGTAACTGGACATTTTGTCAAATGGTGTTTGAAGAGAGCTGAAAGTCATTGAAAAGTTTCTCTCCTTCCTTGGTCTTCTGCAAAACGCCTTGCTTCTTTGGAATAGAGGTCTCTAGGGTTTCCAGGCTATCGTAGTGCCCAAGGATGTGGTTGGGGAAGCCTAGGGAGCAGGCAGGCTGCAGGAGGAGGGGCGGGCCTTTGACAGACCAGAGGCAGGGTACTATTGACCTGGCTCCCTAGAACTTGGCTGCAGGACTTGTCATCTCCACATGATTAAGCTGTGGTCCAAATGGAAAGGAAAGAACGGTAGATAGTTAGGCCGTGATTTACCTTTTCCAATAAAGCCTGAGCCATACCCTGAATGCCCTAATCCTGATGCCCTCCCTCACCTGCTAGCTCTCCTCAGGTCTACCCACCTCTCTTAACAGGAGACCCCTCAAAGCAGACCAGCCATGGGGGACTGGGATGCTCGCCTTAGATAGGAACTCTGCTCAGCCTCAGCCAGCACTGCTGATGGCCTCTGAGAATGTCTGCTTTGGATTCTGGTGACTCTTGACTCAATGTTCCAGCTTGGCTGGAATGTTCAGCATCTAGTGTCCTTCTCAGTCTCCGTAGTCCCGCAGAGACACACGGGTGGGGGTGGGGGCACGAGTGGGCTGTGAGTGCAGGGTCTGCAGATTGCTCCTGGAAAGCTGGGAGGGTGGAGTTAAGGATGGGCTGGAGCCGAATCTGTCAGTCAGTTGGGAAGCATCCTGAACATTCTGCTTGTGTGTCCTTGAGACTCCCTGCTGCTTCTCCGGCTGAAAAAAAAAAAATTTTTTTTTTGGTGGTATGCATCTGTGACCCCTGACAGAGCTGCCTTCATGTGTGCCACGTTTGCCATCTCTATCCCAACACACTCATCCATCTCTGTGGAATGCTTGCTTGCAGAGAGGACCATTCCTTAGAGGTGGGGCCCACAGGCTTCAGCTGGCCCTAGTGTCTCCTGGTGGAACCAGAGTGGCCTGGGGCCCGGTTACATCTGGTTGTCCCATTGGCCCAATGTGGTCTGGTCCCTGTGTAGGGAGGTTGTGGTGCTTATAATTGCAAATGTAATTAGCAGACCAGCCATGAGGGACTGGGATGCTCAACTTCTCTGCACATCTCTGTGACCTCTGTGATAAGCTGGCCCGGCAGGTTAACCCTCGAAGGACCAGCCTGTCTCTTGCCACCAGTGAGGCCCACTGATCTTTCACTGACAACAGCAGAGCTATGCTGGGACCAGACCCCTTCCTCTGGAGAGGCTCCCAAGGCAATGAATAAGCAAGGTTGGTACTTGGAGATTTTCCTTCCCTAGAACACTGGGTTAGTGACCCTCAGTTCTTGTCTGCTAGGGCATTTCCTTCCTCATCTTCTGGCCGCACTGGGACGGTGTGATGGGAGCCTTTGACTGCAGGCTGGTTGATCTAGGAGTCATGTGGGGGAAGCAAAGCTCTAAAAAGAGCTCATGATGACTTCCACCCAAAGCACTGGGGGCTCTGGGGCAGGGGCTTGTGTTCACCCATCTCATCAGCCTCTAAGGCAGCCAGCTTGCAGGAAGTGAGTGCTTCCCTGGAGTCTGAGCTCTGAGTGAGTGTATGCTCTGCAAGGCAGCCCAGCTTCTGGCTGTCCTGCTTGGAGATTTGTGGAAGGCATGGCATTGAGAGCAGAGACCCCAGTTCATCATCCAAAAATAGACACCAAACATGACACAAGTGTGGACACATGGAGAGATCTGGGCTTTTTTCTCCCTCCTGTGAGTGCCTTTCTGTTTTTGCCTTTTTGCCTTGGTCAGGATTAAAATCACAGAGGATCTTAAGGGGATTTTAATTTATAAGTACTAGGGTAAAGAAGCTTCAAGCCTTTTTGTGATACCATCAGGAGCTACATCCAGCCCTGGGTCATTCTGCGCTGGACAGTCTATGTGTACTGGTGTGTGCAAGCCTGCACCTTGGGCCAACCCCCTCCCTCCCCCTCCCCCTAAAATGAGTGACAGTGTACAAAAGGCTGCCTGCCTATCTCTTCCCTGAGCTGAGATCAGGCCTGGCAACATTCCAGTAGAAACTCTCACCTTGAAGCTGATCCAGAGTAGCAGAGGGATCACAGAGGGACCCACTGGCTGGTGATCTTGTGGCCCAAAGGATTTTAGCTTTTCTCAAAGGCCTCTTTTCCGTTTTTTTTCAGCCTGGGCTGGACTGGGGGCAGACGGGGGTGGGAGTGGGGGGTGGGAGGGAGTTAACAGATGGCCACATTTGGAGGAACACCTGAGTACTTGGACCATTCTGCTCCAGGCTTCTCATGTCCTCCGCTGTCCCTGGACAGCCACATCATCAAGCTGGAGTTTAAAGATGGTTTCTTAAGTCAAGGAAAATTAAGTGTGGTTTATCTGCCTTTTCTATATGGGATCTGATAAGGTGTGTGTGTTGGGGGGGTGGGTTGTTAGATGAACATTTTAAAATTTAAGATCGTCCCAATGTGAATTAAAATTAGTTAAATCTAAAGTTTTTCTGAAGGTGAATATATGTGTGTGTGAATGTGTGTATGTATATGTATGTGTTCATTTTGTTGTGTTTTTAAATGTGTATAGATTTTTATCTTAAATATTCATTTCTCTCCTTTGTTCTTTAAGACCCCCAAATTTTCTATTCTGCGCTGTCATCCAGCTTTGCCCGGGGTGGAGTCTTTCTGTTTCCTGTTGCTGTTCAGCATTGCCCAGGATGGAGCTATTTCAGGGAATGGTTTTCTAGAAAATGCTATTTTATTCTTCAAAGTCATCTTATTCGAGGGTCAAAGGGTAGTTGCACAAACTCTGACCGGGTTTTGTCTTTATCATTTGGCTTCAAGTGAGATCAATTTTCTGTTTAGCAGTGTAGCGCAGGTTCCTCTCTGGCCAATTGCAGCAGCAGCTAGCTGGCCGCCCGGTGACCAAAGTCTTGCTAAAACAGAGCATTTAAAACAGAGCGAAGGAGACACACCAACATCATCCTGGGCGCCGCTGTCCCAGAGTTTCAGATCTGAAATACAAAGTGTTCTTTAAGTTTCAATTGTCTAAATTAACCGGAGTTTACACACGGCATTTTAGAATTATCATTTTTTGCTAATTCACTAGTTTCTGGTTTGAGGTTTTTTTGTTTGTTTGTTTTTTTACCTGACTGTGCTCTAAAGTAGATCTCTAAAGCTGGGATGCAGTGCATGCCTGCAGTCCCAACACTCCCAGTGGAAGGAGGATCAGGGGTTCAAGGTTATTCCCAGCTACAATATCGAGTTGGAGGCTAGCCTGGGCTCTGTGAGATCTACATTAAAAAGAGAGAGAACGAGAGGAAGAAAGACCTGGAGAGGTGGTTTTGAACACCATCAGCCTTTCCTTGTGCTCTTGGCTTCTGAAGGGCAGAGAACAAGGCTCTGCAGTCCTAAGGATGCATTCTGGGGAGGAGCGGCATGGAGGTGGGTGTCCTGGCTGGCCTTTTTCTCAGCCCTTGTACAGTTCAGCCTCATCTCCTGCCTTCACTCCTCCTCCCGCTGGGTTTTCATCCTGCCTTGGCACAGTGTCTCCGTGTCCACTGTCCTGTTTCAACTTCAGTTTTGGAGGGAGACTGTAGGTGTGTGGATCTGACCATGCACACAGGTCTCAGTGCACGCAGGAGTGTGTTTGAGTTGCCCAGGGGTTGAATAGGTAAAGTACGATCCAAGGTCTCCTCAGCCACTCACTCCACTCTGATTCAGCCATCTATCCCTTTATCTACTGTCCTCTACCTGCTCACCAGGAAGAAGAATGAAAAAAAGACCCAGTATTCATATGCCATTCAAGCTGGTGTGTCTGTTACCTGGGAAACCAGGTGATAGGGTATGAACGGAGGTAGCAGGAAACGGCAAAGTCTTCAGAGAAAACTCCTCAGTTTTCGAATTTGCCCCCATCTCACTGCGCAGTCCTGGGTACCCTCTTTTGGGGTCCTGGTGAAACAGAGTAAGCAAGCTCGTCTGCACTCTTGGTTCTCTGCTTTTCTAATCCATCTTCAGAGAACATCTTTAGTAGTCAACCGACCCTTCGGCGTGCATGGAACAGTATTGAGCATCTTCGTTTCAGCCTGACTCTTTGTCAGCCGTCTCCTGGGTCTGTTGACGCCATCTACCTAAACAGTAAAGCTAACAAGCTTCTGTCAGGAAGAACACTGCTTTTACAGAAATAATAGCAACAAGGTGGTGGTTGTGGTGACTATGAGAATGGAAATAATAGCTTTCACCTTTTCCTCCCCCCAGAGTGCCAAGCAATTCTCATGACCAGTTTGCTCACAGTATCTGGATCAGAGTGGTCACATTTTGCCTCAGAACATAAATGTATTTGTGGGAAGGTAAATACTCAGAGGCTTCAGGCTTGCATATTTGAATTCACCCAGGAGCAAAAACTACCCGGTGTCCAGATATGAACAGGCAGGTGGAGGAGAATACATGAGGTATTAAGCACATGTCCCCAGTTCCAGAGAAGTGTGGAAGGAGAAGTGTCTCTCACTAAGGACGCCGTTTCACTGACTCCACTGTATCGGCAGTCCCTGTGTGGTCCTCCCTCATGTTGCCATCATATATTCTTCTGGCTACATTCTCAGGTTGGGGGCCTTTGGAGGACAAGGGGGTGATGCTTTCATATGGAGCATCTCAGAGAAACGTCACGAAGTGAGCAAAGTCACCTCTTTGGCCTGGGTCACCTTACGGGCCATTCCATTTCTGCCAGGCTCTTGTCCCAGCTAGCAGCAAGCTGACTGCTCTGGGTGCCTCTGAGTTACTTCTGCATCCAAACAATGCCCATGGTTATGTTCTCTCTCATTCGCTTTTGTGTTTGTTCGTGCATGGAGTTTGGGAAATAAGATACAGCTCTACCTCCCCTCGTGTGCTGGGGATCCTGGTGTCTGCATTCTTTTGAATATCTTAGCATCATTATTACTCAGCTTCTTACTCAGCTGCCCCCCCACCTCCCACCCCCACCCCCGCAAAAAAAAAAAAAAAAAAAGAAAGAAAGAAAATCGAAGCTTTGGATTACAAATTGATTAGTAACTGATTTAGCAAACAAAACATCCCCCTCTGGAAATGCAAGCAAATGTAGCTGTGCCATTCAGGTTTAAATCTGCTTCTCACTCAGTCACTGAGACATTCTATAGCTGCAATTCCCTTGTTGGACTCAGAGTTTTGTTTTTCTTTAATTAATTAATTCATGAATAATAAAAACCAATCAGTGTTGTTCAGTTTAAGAAGGATTAGGAGAAAGGGTGTTCTGTTTTGTTTTGCTTTTCTTCCAGAGAATGTTTGGAATCTGTGTGTCGTTATCACCGAGTGTTTAGGGATGGCCTGAGCGTGCCTGCCTGCCCGCCTGCCTTCGTAGCAAATGAGCTAGCTGTTCATTATAGAGAGGTGTAACACTGTGTTTGGCAGGTATAAAGCCAACTTCCTGTTGACTCTTGGGGCTTCTCTCTTCGTATGTCACAATCCCGTGCTGATTCCAGAGGCAACTGGTTGAAATGAAGATATTTTCCTATATAAACAGCATGCACACGAACAGCCAAGGCGGCAGCATTGGCTGTTTATTGAGGATCTCTCTGATTTTTCTCTTCTCTTTTCCAGGAAGTAACTCACTGGAAATGTACCTGCCTTTGGGATTCAGGTTCAGGGATTTCTGTGGGGGTTTATGAATGGGTTTTTATTTGGTTCCTTTGAGACAGGTCTCTCTAGTTGGCCTGGAACCTGCTGTGTAGACCAGGCTGGCCTCAAACTCACAGAGACTCACCTGCCTCTGCCTTCAGAGTGCTGAGATTAAAGGCGTGCACCACCACACCCATGATTCATGATTTTTGCAGAAATTGTATTCATTCTTTTCACAAACGATATCTACCCCTCTTGGCCATCATACCAAGCCATTGACAAGTGGCAGGCATTTAGCAGGCATGTAGTAGGCGGGCCACAAATTGTCGGTGTTAATGAAAGCATGGTGCCTGAGCTGGACGTGGCTTAATGTAATCACCGTGGCTTGGATTTCTGTGTGTGTAACACAGAGGATTAAAGAAGGGATTACCAAAGGGGGCGGGGATGATGGATAGGAAAATTTCCCCTGAATGAGCGTGTATATTCTCAGCTTCCTGGGTAGAGTTGCTTGATGAACCAGAGAACGACCAATTTTAGATGAACAATGCTTCTTTTTTCGTTTTAGTGTAAATCTCCTGTAATGTTTCCTACATCTTAATTTTGCCTGATTAAGTAACACATTATTATAGTCTCCCTGTCATCGTTGTTATTGTCATTGTGGCTTTGGCAAAGCCCCCAAAAGCAGGTGTATGTTTAGGGTTTGGGGGATGCAGAAGGGGGTGTTGTGAAAGAGCTTCCTTTTTTTTCCAGTTTATTGATTTATTTAATTTATTTTTTGGTGTTTTGTGACAGAGTCTCACGTAGCCCAGGTTGGCCTGGAACTCACTATGTAGCCAATGATGATTTTGAGCTCCTCATCCTCTTGCTTGGATTTTATTACAGGCATGCAATACTATATTACAGGCATGCAATACCACACCCAGCTCAAATTATTTTTAATTATGTTTTTCTTCGTTTACTTTGTGTTTCAGTATGTGTGTGTATATACGAGTGGGCCTGCGTGGGCCATGGCACCATGTGATCAGAAGACAACATGTATGAGTTGGTTCTCCTGCCTTGTGGGTCTCCGGGAATCAAACTGAGGTCCACCAGTTTGGCAGCAGTCACCCTTAATGGCTGAGCCATCTTTCTGGCCCCTCAAAGTGTTAAGTGACCACCTTCATCATTTTGCCAATATTAACTGGCTAGGTTGGTCATAAGCCTCAGGGGTTAGTAGGTAGAAGTGAGCTGTGCTCTCCGGTATGTGTCAATAGAATTGCGATTGTGTAAATAAGTCCATGGGACTTACAGCACCCACGGCTGTTGAGTTTTGCTTTTAGGGAGAAGCAGAGGCAAAAATCCTTTTGGAGACCCATATTTGCTTGGTGTCTCCTCCCCACCCCTAAACATGTTGGACAATTACAGCGTCCCTAACGCTCAGGCGATGAGAAAGGACCCTTGCTCTACCTAAAGAAAGATGCTGTCCCCTGATCCCTATGGAGAACACTGGTAAGCGGCTATGGGAAACCCGCTGGCCTCAGTGGGAGCAGAGGGGACCAGGGATCAAATCTGGACAGAGCCAGCTTGGGGCAGGTTGCAGATAAACTAGGACCCGTTAGCAGGATGCCCACGAACCCTAGCTGCTCCTCACTCACCCCCCAGAGCTAGTAAGCACACCATTGTTTTACTTGGGGTCTCCTTGCCGCCTGGATACCGGGAACTAAAGGGCTCTAGAGCCCCCTACAGGCCTTCTCCGACTCTGCACCTCGTGGACAGCCGCGCCTTCTAGAGCCGAAAGGAGAGGCGCATGGACGCCTCAGAAGCCAGGTCACAGCACGGCGCTGGTTTCTAGTTCTCCTTTTGAGCCGTGGTGCAGGCTCTGTAGGACTACAACTGTGGAGCGCCTTCCCCTAGCACACGCGCACACACGCGTGCGCGCGCGCATGCACACACACACACACCCCGCAGGACACACTCACTGCCTCTGCGGCTTGCCTGACCTTCAGACAGCCTGGCAAGTGTTCCAGCCCCACTTATTCTGAGGAATGCCCTCTGGCTGCTGAATATGCAGAAGTATCACAGCCAGGTGCAGAGCTTGATGGTGGATTCAGAGCCTCTGTGGATGATCTTAATAATAATAGTAACAGTCACAATACCTGACATTTATTGGGTGCTCACTACGTGACAGCATTTTCCTAAAAATATTTCATACGTTAACTCACTGCTTCCTCATAACAGCCCCGGGGAATCTTATTTCACTGCTAGATAAAAGGACGTTAAGTCACTGTTTCAACCCTCGCACGCTGCCCTTCGTCAGGCTTCGTAAGGACATTCTGGACAGACTCCTCTCTTTCGTGGCCTGTGTTTCTCCCTTCTCCTGCCTCCCATCATCATTTCTGCTTCACCCTTTCTCCATCAGGTCCCAAATCAGAATCTGCATGTGATCCTGGAACCCGACTGGAATCCTGCTTGTGTCTCCCAGGGAGTGCACAGACCCAGTACAGCCATGGCCCGCTCCACCCTGCAGACTGTGTGCCTTCCCCCTCTCTATCCAGTAACCCAGGGATTCCCAGCAAGACACCGAGAGCATCTCCACTTCGTTTCTGTCTCCATTCACCATCTAATGCCCACCTGAAAGACCTTCATCCAAATACACACTTGAGAGCTGTTCCTTCCTAGAGGGCCTTTCCCCATTCTTGAGAGCGTCTTCGTGGTTGCATCCTGTGAAACCCTGCCCAGGGATCCCCCTCTTTGTGACACCATCGCTTACACCCCCTGAATATCTCTCCTTGAAGCTGCCCTCTGGCCCTGGGTTGCCATCCTGGCATAGAGTAGGTAGTTAATGAGAGCCCTGTGAGGATGATTAGGAGACTGGAAGTGAGGGAAGAAGAGCCTCAGGGGTATAAAATTCGGGGAGGAGAGCCATGCAGACAGTGCTGACCGGACTGGCTCACCTGCTGCTCCACACCTGCTGCTTAAGCCGAGCAAGGAGCAACCTAGCATGAAGGCATGGCTGGGAGTATGCACACCCTCTGGGAAGCAGCTAGTTCCCGGGCTGGGAGGAGACCTAGCTCCAGGTGCCCCAGGAGAGGCCCCCCCGGGAGCGTCCATTGTTAAATTTTCAGTGTTTTGTTTGTTTGTTTGTTTTTAAAGCTGATTGTTAAACACAATCACTATTGAACAGGAAGTAATATAAATGTGGAACTCAATACATCTTAGTAAAACCAAAGATCGTAATACTCAAAGCTCATCATTTCCCAAGGCTGTGGGACACTTTGCTTTCTCTCAGTGTTTGAAGCAGGTAGCCATCCCTGAGCCTGTCAAGAGACATACAGTACGGTGGCCATTTGTGGCTTGTCCCTCTCAACTCCTCAGAATTGTTGTCACACCCATAGCTTGAAATGGGGCATCATAAAAACTGGAAAATACTGTAAGTCAGTCATTGTCTCCTCTCACTCCTACGTGTGTTCCTCATCGGCTACCAAATCACTATCTGGCTCCTGTGCATCCTGCTCTGTGGCTCTGGATAAATAGCTTGACCTCTCTGAGCCTCAGATTCCTTATCTGCGGCGAGCCTCCTTGTAGTGCCGGTATAAATAAAACCTGGCAAACATAAAGAGCTTAAGCAGAGACTGGTCCACAGTAAGTGCTCAATAAGCATTGACTCATCTTACTTACTCGTTGTTCTGGACGTATCCAAATCCCACAATGACAGACTTCCCAGATAAAGGAATGTGCATTTTTATGCCTGGAATCCAAGGTTCATTGCTTTTCCCCTCCTGCCCCGCTGCCCACAGTGTTAAGCTTGAGAAGCTCTGAGCAGGAGGCAGAAAATACTGAGTGGCCCAGGGGAACAGCCCCGGTGGATTGTGCCCCAGGGCCTATGAGGCTTTGAGGTTAGGGCTGCAACAGATTGGAGAGCAGGTGAGGAGGCACATACGAGGCCGGGGCCGAGTGGAGCTGGTGTCAAGCATAGCCAACCTGCATGAGCAGGGAAGGTGGCAGATGGCTGTTGGCACACTGAAGCTGGGCAAAACGACCCCTGTCTTCTCTGAGTGTGGGACACAGAAGCTCTCCCATGACAGACAGGGGCTCCTTTGGTATTGGGAAGAGAAGATATGTCCCAGGCTATTTGAAGTGAGTGTCCTGGGCTGGACTGCGTTGACCGTGCTCTTGTTTCTTGGGATGTCGCAGCAGAGTGGGAAGCTGAAGGACCAAGGCTTCAGTCACTCAGGCAGCAGATGTTGAGCAGAGGCTAAAGGGGCAAGGGACCTCTGGCTCTTGGTCATCGGGCTCCTCAGGCCCCAGCCAGCTCTGGCCCTAAAGGGTCATTTGCTCTCAAGTTATCTGATGTGGCTAGGTCACTCCCAGACAGTCCCTAGCCAGCCTCAGCCCAGCCCACTTCCAATAGTCAGCTAACTGGGAGCCCATGGACACCTAGAGGTGGTTCCAGCACCTTTATGCACAGGCCTGAAGGTGCATCTTGCTGATTGTTATGATCTCATTTTGCTTTTTAACTCTGGACTCGTAGACCGATGCCCTTGGAAGTGACTGTCTAGATTGGGCGGGCAGCCTTGGAAAAATCTATCTCGACTTCCCACTTCTCATAGGCATCTTGTCTTTCCTTGAGCAGCTCTGGGGCTTGCCTGGGTCTGAATTATATGTGAACCAAAGCACAGGATCAGGATTGGAGGAGCTGCCGATAAATAGGATCCGTTTAAGGATGTCTCCTTAGGCTGAACTGCTTGTGGTCTACCATCTAGCTGTACAGGTTGTTCATTGACCAAGAGGACCTGGTTGAGAGGATGGGTGAGATCTAAGGCTCGTTGTCCCTCCATCAGGAGACACATGTAACAGGGAGAAGATGGGGGTGAGCATCTGAGGCCTTGAGGGTGTTGAGAGGCTGAGGACCCAGGGCCTGTTCGTTCGACGGGAGCAGCCCCATCACTAACATGAGCCCAGATCCCTTGAAGGCTGCTCTGACTGCTTCGGCGGGTGCCCTCCCTGCCAGTAAGTTCCGAGCTTGGTGTGCTTTCTGCTCTTGTACTGGTTAACGGGTCCCTGCAGCTGTCAATCTACTGGGAGGGAAAGGGAAAGGCGACCTCAGCTTGTTCCTACTAGCTTGTTCTTACTGCTGAGAATCCCAGTGCTCAGGGCTAAGAACCATGCTGCAGCCTGGAGCATCCACTGGCTGGCAGAAAAGAACATCTGGAGAGGTGTTGCGATCTTCAGGCTCTGAGGTCTTGATGAACAGGTTTGGCGGCATGCCTGAGCGCAGTCACTCTGAGAGGCTGCTGCAAGGGAGGAAACTTCAGTGTGCGGTAGAATTTGCTCTCAGGTCCTCATAGTGACTCTAGGTGGGCAACCCTGCCCTGCTTTATAGAGTATAGAGGAGGAAGCATTTCCTCAGGTGACGCAGGATCGGTAGAATCAGGTCCAAAACTAAGCCATTTCCTCCAATAGTTCTGAAGTCCGTAGGCCTGGAAGCCAGCCTGTCTATCACATCTCATGGTGGTCCAGCATGGGCCAGCCCTTACCTGCTCCCTGCATATGAACAAACTGAGCAGGAAAGGGATGTGGAACCTCTGAGAAGGCCTGTGGCTGTTCAGAGGATTGGGGGCACCTGGAAGGGTCACAGGCACAATCTCAAGCTGGTCCATGTGACCAGGACTGGGAGAGCAGAGCTGCAGAAGCTCCGTCTGTGTCTGTCTGTCCTTGCTCCACTGCTGTCGCAGCTTTCCAAGTTGGTCCTTCTGCATGTCCTATGACAAAGCCTGGTGGGGTGGGGGCTGAATCAAAGGCTCAGGTCTTGGGGCGGGGGTCGTTGACAGCAGATGGGTACAGGGACTGGGTCTGCCTGCTTGGTGAGGGCTGGCCTCCCCGCCAGGCTCCTGTTACACTAAATGCCTCACAGAGCCTGGCTGGGCTATGGGAGCTGGCAAGGGACAGCAGATCACCTGCCCCAAACACCATTAATCTTGTGTCTCTGCGGGCTCTTGTCGTCCGACGCTAGCCTCCCGGCACCAACTGTGGCAGGGAAGGACATGAATGAGACCCTAGATGCCTCTCCATGGTAGGCCAGGACCCTGGGAAATACCATCTGCCTTTTCCATGTCTTCTGACATCAATTCCCCCAGGTGAGGATACATCAAGGAGAGCCCAGGCTGGTGAAATTCCATTGTTACTCTCTGACAAGACCTTGGCAGTAAGGTCATGGCTATATAGGCACCTCCAAAACTATGTGTGGGCCCCCCAAGGGGGCTTTTAGAGGATGACCTGGAGCCCAAGACTTAGTCACTGCCTCTAGCTGGCCAGCTTGTACACTGGGCAGCAGGGGTCCTAATCTCCCATTCTAGATTTCCTTGTCTAGCTCATCCTTCCCCCACAGACTGACCAAGTGCAAGCCACAAGCCATCTGGGGTGCCAGATAGAAAGAGTCTGACCCTGGCTGTGAAAAATCTTAGAGAAAACCAAAGTTATCTGGGCATGCTAATGATGCATTCCTATAATCCTAGCACTCAGCACCCTACGGTAGGACTGAGGAGAGTTCAATGCCAGCCTGGTTTAACCAGTAGGACCTTGTCTTGAAAACAAAACAAACAAACAAACAAACACAACAGCAAAACAACCCATGATGGTTCCCTAAGCCTTAGGATAGTCCCAGAATAGAAGCACTGGGACTAGCTGTGGGGAAAAATGAAAGAAAATAAAAGGAGGCCAATAGAGGGTCTTTGATTCAGCTGGATGCCTGGTGGTTCAGAAAAGGACCTTCAAGCTAGGAAGGTAAGCCCGTGCCTCAAGTCCCAGCACTTGGGAGGGTGGAGACAAGAGGGTCAGAAGTTCAAGGTCCATTCTCTGCTACACATCAAGTTGGAAGGATAGCCTGGGGTATGTGAGTCGCTGTCTCCAGGGGAAATACATGAATAAAGAAACAGCTCCTGCCTGTATGCTTGACTCTGTGGAATAACCTCGTCATTCAGGCCAATGCGGGGCTGTTGAGGGGGCTCATTTGTCCCATGGCACCTTTCCTCACTTTTCACTCCCGGCTTTGAAATGTGGACAGTCCCTCCTCGGCCAGCCTGCGCTTGTTGGAAAATTGTCTCTGTAACCCTGGGAGGCAGCACAGGTCTGTCTTCCTCTCTGTGCCCGGCGCACTGCAGCACACTTGCCCACTTTCTGTCCCCACTCCCTCTGCTGAGCACACACATTTCCCTCATCGAGAAGAGGGGTTGAGAGATGCAGTAGTGGTCCCAGAGGTACAGAGCTGATAAAAGTCGAGCAGAGTTGGCGCCGGAAATGGCTCTGTGCTTAAAGAAGGCTTGGTGCTCTTCCAGAGGATCTGAGGTTTGCTCCAAGGCACTGGTTGTTCACAACTGCCCTCTTCTGGCTTCTGTACTTAACACGTGTGCGTGCGTAAGCACACACACACACACACACACACACACACACACACACACACAAGGTAAAAAAATGTTTAATTTTTTTTTTTTTTAATGTCAAAGTAAGGTTCTGAATCTAAGGTCTGTAGTCCGCCATGCTGGGTGCACCTGTGGATGACAAATAACTCCTGTATAGCCCCCCCTTTTTAAAATTATACTCACTTATTTGTGTGTAGGGCACACATGCCTCAGCTCATAGGTGGAAGTCAGGCATGGAACTTGGATCACCAGGTTTGGTAGCAAGGGCTTTCACCAACTGAGCCGTCTCAACAGCTCTTTCTCTTTCTTTTATTAGCAGGCTTTTGTGTATCCCAGGCTCTCCTCACACACTGGGTAGCCTAGGTAGACTCTGACCTCGATCCCCCTACTTCCACCTCCCACATGGCGATTATAGGCATGTGTCACCACACCTAGTTGAGGTTCTGGGGCATGCTTTGTGCTTCATGCATGCTGCCAGCTGATGCACCTGAGCTGCATCTCACCTCCTTTTGTTGATATTTCCCCTACCAGAGTTCAGAGGCCAACCAGAGATCAGGAGGTCTCTGTTTGCTGTTTGCAGCCTGGTTACCTTTTCATTCTTGTCTCCTTAGACACGGGGCAGCGCCTTCTCCTAGCAAGGTCCAGGGAGTGACAGCCTTGGCCATCGCCTTCATGGCAGCTGCCGTGGGTGCCAGATAAATGTACACATGGGGCCCTTGCAATGACCCCATGAGATAGAAGGTCCTCTGATCTTTGTTTCAAGACGTTGCAACTAAAGCCTGGAAAGGTTCTTTGACTGGCCCCCAGGTTGCTCAGCATTATACCACAGAGTGAGACACAAGCTTGAATCGGGTTTATTAGATGTTCCTGTGTTTTGGTATAGGCCTCGGGCTCGTTTGCCTCTTTCCAGGTGTGCCTAAAAGGCAGATGCCAGTGCTGTGGAAGGGACTAGTCACTGTGGTGCATTTAAAGGTATAGGACAATGGGACAGTTTATGGGTGGATTGGTTGAGGCTTTGGTTGGTTTTTTGAAACAAAAGTCTTGCTATGTAGCCCAGGCTGGCATTGAAATTCAAGGCAATCCCCCTAATCTTCCCAAGCGTTAGAATTCCAGGCATGAGCCAGGCAGTGGTGGTACATGCCTTTTAATCCCAGCACTCAGGAGGCAGAGGCAGGCGGTTTTGTGAGTTCAAGGCCAGCCTGGTCTACAGAGCTAGATCTAGGAAAGTCAAAGCTACACAGAGAAACCTTGTCTCAAAACAAAGAAAGAAAGAAAGCCTCCTGGGATAAGGATTACAGGGCCTTCTGGGAGCTCTGGTTCTTAGACAGGTCTTCACTCTGAGTATTGGTCTCTTTTTACGGAAGGGTACAGCAGCGGTTCATACAAGAGCCAGGGAGACAAGGTAAGGTGTCCTTAGCCCAGGACTTGGGTTCTTCCTCCCTCTCACCCACCAGGCTCCACCCACAGTCAACATCACTCCTTTCTTTGGAGGGGCCACAGTGCAGCCAAGGTCATTTAGAAGGGAGGCTGGGGAATTATGTGGGTGATGAGGCTGAGCAAAGTGATTTTTGACGACAAAGAATGGAGGCCGTGACTCTTTCTCAGAGGATCTGACCCTCACAGGCTGTTTCCCAAAGAAGCGCCAAGACTATGACCAAAGGCAGCATTGCCAGGAACAGAGATGTCCAAGGTGACCGACCATTTGAAGGGGACTGCACGCTCCGGTATAAAATATCACTGGTCACAATGGGTCTCCTGACTTCACAGTCACAGCCCGATGCCCCAGACCAGCTGTCCCTGCTTCGTGTTGTGAACTTGGTGGGAGTTCATGTAAGTCTCCGAGGGAACTTGGGTAACTATGACAGCCACTGGTCAGGTTCCATCCAGTTCCATGCAGATGGCCCAGCAAGACATCTCTAACTTTCTCATCTTTGCAGCCATACTTGCAAATTGCCGGCAGAACCCATGCCGCTTTGGCCTGGAGGTCCAAACGAGCCAGAGCTTGCAAGAACCTCGCTGAAGATGGAGGAAGGAGGCGCAGTTTACACAGCCCCTTCTGCTCCAGGCCCATCCACTGCCCTTGAGAATTAGCCTAGCAGTGGAACTTCTGTGTGGGCAAATCTCTCCCTTTTTCTCATGCTACCGTATGCTGACCTTATCCTTCTGGAAAAACCTAGAAAAAATTGTTTGGAGAGGTAGAGTTTGGAATAAGAATGTAGCAAGCCTG
>NW_023413015.1:0-8652 GCF_903995425.1 Onychomys torridus
CCTGACAAGGAATCTCCTGGAAGCACAGTAAGAGGAGGACATAATGAAGGAAAGTACATATCCCACTCCATTTGACGTCCAGCTCTACCCAGCTGGAGGCCAAGAGCCCGAGCGCCCTGGTGATGCAGTCCACAAACGTTCATCGTCCACCACAGTGAACAAAGTGTGGGGTCGTGGACATGGGACATGGTGTTGAAAACTATGACCGCTCCTCCGCGGCCCTTGCTTCATCATCCCCGTCCTCATCTGCATACATATTTAATATCCTTGCTCCCGTCACACCAGCCTGACAAAAGCACTCCTGCCTCCTCTACACCTGTATGCAGGCAGGAAAGTGTGGCTGCAGAAAAATGATGTGTATCTGCTTATGAGTTCACTTTCATTTCATAGCCAAAAATCTCAAGAAGGCCCAGCTGTCTGATGATGTTCCTCTAATCCACTCACTCTCACATGAGTTTTCCAGTTCTCTTCCCAAATACCATCACATTGACTCTGGGCCTAGTACTTCTCCTGAGAAAACAGAAACAATCAAGGAAAGAAAACTGCATCTTGGCATTGCGGTATCCCTCTAAGGTATGGTGCAAGCTCATCCTTGTCGTCACAGGTCAGCTTTTTTCCTGCAGTTGCTTCGGTAGAATGACTTCCTCGTAGGCCGTTGCACTGGGATCCATGATGTCACACTACAGAATAAACAAAACGAAAAGCAAGACCTTCCTTCTGTCTTCTTTGAGCTTCTTGCTCACTTCTCTGCTCTGTCTTCCAGAAAAGAAACCCTCACTGACTTCTTAAACTCGTGTTTCCATCACTTCCCACTCTAGTCAGCCGTGTGCATCTACTGTTCCTGAGAAACCATTATCTTGGTATCAGTTAGGTTGCTACCGGGAACAAGGTGGCATTCAAAGTGATGACTGGGCAAATTTTCATAAATGGTATGGGCAGGGGAAATTCGAAGCCGTACGGGACAACGCAACATCTGAGACTACTGACATGTACAAGAGGGACAGAGGCAAAAATGGCAAAGAGGTCTCCTGACAGAGGCAAGTCTGTGGCAGATGGCAGATGGCTGGCCGCAGCGCTGTGTGGAACCTTCAGCCTGTAACCGGGGACGATAGGAGCCCCGTGAGGGACCATCTCTTGCAGTGTGGGGCTTCTCCAGATGCTCTCCCTGGGGATGGCTGCAACTCCTTCAGGCACACCTCCGTCTGAAGCCCTTCCTGCCCCAGCCTCCTTCCTGCCTTCCCAGGTGTCCGACCTGCATCATGGTCAGAAAGCTTTCCCTGCTGACCCTGCCCACTACAGCTGCCATAAGTGTTACCACCGATAAGCTAGGTATGTAAAGCTGCTTGATACCAGTGTCCTAGATGACCCTGACATTCCACCTTGCCAAACCCCCAAACCATTTAAAGTCTTTTGACTAAGCAGATGTGGCACGTTTAAGCAACTGAAGCAAAAGCGGCATGGGGTATTTTCTCGGAAATAAAAGGGTAAAAATAAGTACATTTCAAGTTTGTATAACTGAGTTCCTCACTTAATGAATGCAGAGCCAAAGCAAGCACAGCCAATACAGAAAGGGCAGAGAAAAGATTGCCTACAACAGGTAAGGAAAGCACAGAGCGCTTTCCCAAACAATATCCTCCTTGAAGAGGGGAAGATAGGGATTTTATTCAGGAAGCGCGTGTGTGTGTGTGTGTGTGTGTGTGTGTGTGTGTGTGTGTGTGTGTGCGCGCGCGCGCGCGCGCGCGCGCGCACGCGCGCGCACACATACATGTCTTAGTTGGGGTTTCTATTGCTGTGAAGAGACACCATGACCATGGCAACTCTTACAAGGTAACATTTGATGGGGTGGCTACAGTTGCAGAAGTTTAGTCCCTTATCGTGGTGGGACATGGAGGCATGCAGGCAGACATGGTGCTGGAGCTGAGGGTTCTCCATCTTGATTAGCAGTCAACAGGAAGTGAACTGTCTCACTGGGCATGGCTTCAGCATATATGAGACCTCAAGGCCTGCCTCCACAGTGACACACTTCTGACAACAAGACCACATGTACTCCAACAAGGCCACACCCTTTGGGGGCCATTTTCTTTCAAACCACGCACTCCCCTCCCAGGCCCACCAAGGCTAGTAGTCATGTCATAATGCAGAAATGCACTCAGTCCAACTTCAAAGCCCCCACAGTCTATGACAATCTCAAACTTATTTAAATGTCTAAAGTTCAAAATCTCTTCTGAGATTCATGCAACATCTTAACTGTAATCCCCTATAAAATAAAAATGAAAAAAAAAACAGATCACATATTTCCAATATATAATGTCACAAGATGTATATTACCATTCCAAAACATAGGGAAGGGAGCATAGTGAGGAAATACTGGACCAAAGCAAGACCAAAATCCAGCTGGGCAAACTCCAAACTCTGCATCCCCATGTCTGCTGTCAAAATGTTCTTCAGATCTCCAACTGCTTTCAGTTTTGATGAACACAACACATGTCGTTCTCTTTGGCTGGTTCCAATCCTTGTTCAGCAGCTCTCCTCTTCGGGTGACCCATGGCTCTGGCATCTCCAAAATCTTGGGGTCTCCTAGGCAACCCAGGCTTCAACTTCACAGCTTCATGAAATGGACTCTCTAGTTCTTCATTCAGCTTTACTTAGGCACAGAGGCAAATTCCATAACCCCCTTCTCCCACCCTTAACTCTAAAGCCAGGGCCATATGGCCAAAGCTGCCAAGTTCTGCTGCTTGCTGGGGCTGGAACATAGCCCCCTTGTTCAGTGACATCTTCACCAGGTTTCTGCTTTTGATGGTTGCTTTTGCTGCTTAAGCCTGGCTGTCCTGGACCTCACTCTGTAGACCAGGCTGGCCTCAAACTCAGAGATCTGCCAGCTTCTGCCTTTCAAGTGCTGGGATTAAAGGCGTGCACCGTTACTGTCCAGTTTTTATTCCATTTCTTAATCTGTTTATCTCCTTGAACACAAGACTTAGCTCTTAGCTCCATTCCACTTCCTGGTGCTCCTTTTCTCCTCAAAATTTACATTTTGTAATTTTCCCCACTCAGCTTGCTCCTTTTCATTATAAATCTTCATTAGAGTTCCCACCAATAACCACACAACAGAGTCTATACTCGGCTATTTTGAGATTTTCTCTGCCAAAAGAATTAATCTAAAACTCTTTAATTTAGGCTCAGGTAGACTTTGCAGATAAGGGCAGAAAACAGCCACATTCTTTACCAAAATATCACAAGAACAATCTCTAGGCAACATACTAAATTCTTCTCCTCTGAAACCTCTTGAGCTAGCCTCTGACCGTTCAAATAACTCTTAGCCCCACTGTCTTTCATGCTAATAGTCTGGCCCATTAAAAGTAGCACTTGAAGCATTCCACTGCTTTCCTAACCCAAAGTACCAAAGTCCAAATTTCTCCAAACAAAAACATGACCAGGTCTATCACAGTAATACCCCAGTCCCTGGTACCAACTTATGTCTTTGTTAGAGTTTCTATTGCTGTGACCAAACACCAAGATCAAAAAGCAACGTGGGAAGGAAAGGGTCTATTTGGCTTACAGTTCCATATTGCACTTCATCACTGAAGGAAGTCAGGACAGGAACTCAAACAGGGCAGGATCCCAGAGGCAGGAGCTGATGCAGAGGCATGGAGGGGTGCTGCTTACTGCCTTGTTTCCCATGGCTTGCTCAGTCTGCTTTCTTATAGAACCCAGGACCACCAGCCCAGGGATAGCACCACCCACCATGGGCTGGGCCCTCCCCTATTGATCACTAATTGAGAAAATGCCTTACAGCTGAATCTCATGAGGCATTTCCTCAACTGAAGCTCCTTTCTCTCTGATGACTCTAGCTTGTGTCAAATTGACACACAAAACCAGCCAGTACAGCATATATGTGTGTGTGTGTGTGTGTGTGTGTGTGTGTGTGTGTGTGTGTGCCGAGAAGTAGGGCTGTGGTCGGGACTGCTGACTGTATATTTGTAAGCCTTTGGGACTGGTGTGAGAGAGAAAATTATGGTATGGACCTGTGGTTCTCAACCTGTGGGTCAAATGACCCTTTCACATGGGGTCACATATCAGATATCCTGCATCTCAAATAGTTACATAAAGATTCATAACAGCAGCAAAATTACAGTTATAAAGTAACAATGAAAATAATTTTATGGTTGGGGGTCACCACACAAGAGGAACTGTATTAAAGGGTAGCAGCATTGGGAAGGTTGAGAACCACGGCTGTGCAGTGTCATGAGCAGAGCTGAATGGGATATGTTGATGGGAGTGTGGAAGAGTAGGTCAGAATGCCAATAGGAAGTTTAGACCGTGAGATTCTGGCTTATAAGGCTTCAGAGAGTAACAAGGACTGTATTGGAAACTGGGCTAGAGGCTATTGGTGACACTCTGGCAAGGAATATGACTGCAGCCCGCCTGTGTCCCGAGAACTCAAATGAGACTGAATTCAAGTGGTCAGCCCTGAGACCGTATACACGCAGCTAACATTACAGATTGAGCGGTTATATTTATGTATTTAGGAATACGTATATGTATACAGGTAACAATGAAAGAAAAGAGGCCAGGACTTTAAGAGACAGAGGAGAGGGCTTAGTGGGAGGAAAGGGAATACAGGAAATTATGTAATTGTGTTTAAAAAGTGAAAAAAAATATTAAAAAGGTAACAAACAAACTTGTTTGGCAGAAGAAATTCCAAGACAGCATAGGACTCAGGCTATCATATGGCTACGGCTCACTGCTTAAAAAAAAAAAAAAAAAAGATGTTTTTTAAAGTGTGTGTGTGTGTGTGTGTGTGTGTGCAGTTGAGTACAAGCACCTGCCAAGGCAAAAGGCAGAGTTACAGGTGGATAGAAGCAGCCTACTGTGGGTGATGGCAGCTGCACTCAGGTCTCCTAAAAGAGAAGTACCAGTTCTTAACTGCTGAGCCATTTCTCCAGCCAGCTCACTGCTTTTATTCACATTTTCTGTAAGAAAAGGCAGCAAACAGAGCCAGGAGGTGGGGGTGGGGAGAGTACAATCTGGCAAGAAAAGGAGTATCTTAGTTACTTTTCTATTGTTGTGATAAAACACCATGACCGAGGCAGTTTATAGAAGAATGTGTTTAATCCGGGCTTATGTTTTCAGAGGGTGAGAGTCCATGATGGCATGGCAGCAGGAACAGCTGAGATCTTACTTCTTGATCAGAAAGCAGATAGAGAATGAATCACTGGGGATGACAGCACATGTCTTTTGAAACTCCAAAGCCCATCCCCTGTAACACACCTCCTCCAACGAGGCCACGCCTCTAACCCTTCCCAAACAGTTTCACTAAACAGGGACCAAGTATTCAAACGTATGAGCCCATAGAGGTTGTTCTCATTTAATCCACCACAAGGAGCAGGAACACGTTTAAAGTTGCACACAAGGTAGGTGCCAGGAAAGGAGCTGTAATAGCTGGCATGGTGCTGTGGGCTAATCTCAACTGTCTACTTGATAAGATCTGGAATCACCGAGGAGATTATGCTTCTGAGCGTGCCTTTGTAGAAGTTATCTTGATCAGGTGGTGGAAAAACACACCTACTGTGGGTGGTATACATTCCCTGAACTGTGTGAAAAGAAGAAAGTGAGCTGAGCACAGGCATTAATCTTTCTCTCTTTCTTGGATATTTGGTTTTTGTTTGTTTGTTTGGTTGGTTGGTTGGTTTGGTTCTGGTTTTTTGAGACAGAGTTTCTCTGTGTAGTCCTGGCTATCTTGGAACTCACTATGTGGACCAGGCTGGCCTCGAACTCACAGAGATTCATCTGCCTCTGCCTCCCCAGTGCTGGGATCAAAGGTGTACATCACCACTGCCCAGTGACTGTGGATATTTGTAACCAGCTTCAAGCTCCTGCCACTGTGAGTTCCCCATCATGACAGACTGCAACCTCAAACTGCAAGCCATGGCCCTTCCTTCCTTCCTTAAGGTGCTTTAGTCAGAGTATTTTATCACAGCAACAAAAAAAAAAAAAAAAATCAACTAAGACAGGTGCCCTGGAGCAGGACCACCCCTGGGAGCCCAAACTTGTAAAACTGCTCATCAGTGTGAAAGGAAAGAGACTGGAAACAACAGCTAAAGGGGCCCCTGCGTGAAAACAAGCACCCAGAGAAATGTTTCCAGTGTTCAGTCACCACGGTGGAAAGAGGCCAGTAGTACTATAGTAGAAGGTGCCAGAGCCAGAGTACAGCTGAAGCTTGCAAAGGATCTTGGCAGCATAGTCACGGGTGCTACTTTTGCAACTGTGCAACATTCAAGAATTACAGGGTCATAAGGGCTTGCATCAAGGTTCCAAAAAAGTGGCCAAGAACAGGCAATGTGTGGCAGGCTTGGATTTCCTGCCAGGACTCCTTGAGAGGAGGCAGAAGTAGACAGATGCCTATGAGTTCAAAGGCATCCAGAGCAGCATAAGTGAGATCCCGTCTAAAAGCAAAACCACTTGACAAGACAGTGCCCAACCTTAGGAGACACAATGAAAAGATTCCATATTGCTTTGGAACACTGGTCTAGTGAGAAGGCAGATTTCAATCAGAATACAGCATGCCACTTCATAAAAATGAGTCTGATAACAGCTGGCACAGACAACTTAACCTCCATTCCATTTCCAGAAGCTCCAGTCTGTGGTTGCTTGGCCCCATCACGGCTGCCTCGTGGTGATGTGGGACACAGGGATGGGGTGGAGCAAAGCCGCTTGTCTCAGGCGAGAGGACAGGAAGAGAAGGAAAAAGAGGGAGAGGGACAGACTGAGACTCGGAGGGAAAGGAAGCAGGGACTTAGGAAAGGCAGCCCCGTGCTCTCCACCAGCCAGGCTTTGTGGTTCATGGCTACAAGCACATTCAGCAGGATAAGGCAAGAAGGCTGCAGTGGTTTTGAGGTCAGCCAAGGCTATAGAGTTTGAGGCCAACTTGTGTTAAAGGGTGAGACCCAGTCTAAAATATAAAACAAAAGCCACAAAAATAGGAATCTCCCCACGACATACTTCCTCCAACCAGCCCCCCCCCCCCCAAAGTTCCTATTGCTTCCTAATAGCTCCAGCAGTTCTGGGAGAAACTTTTAGCACATAGCTTTAGGGGGCATTTATCATCAACACTAGAACATTGGTAATCTGCACAAGGTTACTTTCAAAGATAATATATATATTCTAAAATAAAGTTACGGTGACAGTTGTGCAATTCTGTAACTATATAATAAACCAATCAGATTATATACCCCAAATAAGTGACTTCTATAACTTTTATATCCAAGCTCCTTTAGAATACATTTGAATCAGAAGATAAGGTTAGACAGGTCAGCCACGAAATCTGTGAAAGTTTTCAAAAATGTCACTCATCAGCTGGTCTTGAAGGCACCACAAACTCTGCTAGGTAGAAAAGCCAAGCAAATGTTCCAGACAAAGAGAGAAGCCAACAAAGGCAGAAAGGGGCTTGGGAAAGCATGCCATGGGCTTCTTAGTATGAGTATTCAGCAATGCAGGTCAAAGAGACAGGGGTCACAGGGTGTGAAGGACAAGACCAAGCCTGTGTGGTAGGCAGGACCAGTCATGAAGGGAGATTTAGTCAAGCTAGCTTTCTATGAGGAAAAGGCAGAAACAGTGAAGAACAGTGCTTTCTCAAAGAACATTCTAGAGGGGGAAAAACTGAAAGGTGGGGATTACTGGAGGGAAATGAAAGTCATGGTTTTCACTGAAAAGGAAAATAATAATTAAGTCTAGTGGCCTCTCTACTAAGCACCTATAATTGCCAGAGTGAGCGCCACCATCCTCCCAACAGAGGAAACTCACCTGGTTTGTTTCCTCTACTGGTCTTGGGGGAATGCAGTTTCTTCATGCCCTGGTCCTTGCTTTTCTCTGGTGCTTCAGCTCCATTTAACATGTTTCGCCTTCAAAATCCTTTTTAAAGTTTCTCTCTCTGCACGAGAATGCAAGCCCATAAGAATAGGTTAGTTTGAAATTTTCCTTCAGTCCGAATCCTCAGTTGAGTTCCTGGTACTAGGTCGACTCCCGATCCATGCTTTTTGAGTAAATGGATACATCAGTAAGGAAGGTGAGTCTCATTGAAGTAACTTATCTGTGAGAATGCAGATAATAAATTGGGCATTGATTCAACAACCACCCTTTAAAACCACCATGAATACACCAGAGATGTAATATTCCAGGCCAGGTCCTCTCCTGGGACTTCTGAGAGTGGCAATAGGGGAGATGGAATTGCTTTGGTTTGGTGTTGGAATGGATGTGGAAGGATAATAAAAAGATGCAACATAAATTGATTTTGGCTTCTAGATTGGGTAAGTAGTGCAGCTCTTCAGGAAAAATAAAGACCCCGGGTTCAACAGAAGCAGGAAAGAGGAGGATGTGGCCAGGAATCTTTTTTTCTCACAATTTCCTAAATAAGCATAAATGCCTTGTAACAAGTAAATGTAAACTCCCTGTGGAGTGGGGGATGCAAAGGCACAAACGAGCTTGAGGCAAGCAAGAGTTTAAACCGAGAGTGCGCCCAGCCAGGGATCTGTGGCTGACTGCTGCAATCCCATGGTTTGCGAGGCTGAGGCAGGAGAAGCTCTGTGAGTTTACTACCGTCCAGGGCTACATAGCAACATCTTGTTCTGAAGTAGGGGGGGAAAAAAAAGACCGGGT
>NW_023413016.1:0-22665 GCF_903995425.1 Onychomys torridus
TAAGAGAAAGGTATAAAAGTTAGAGAGCTCTCAGACGTAATGTTGGTGGGAAATCTCATAAAATTCCACAGATGACATGACTATGTGACAGTATATTACACACTTGCAAACAAGCTTCAAAGCTATAATATTTTCAGAGTTGAATACCATATCTTAGGGTTTTATTAGTCAATAAAGCATGGATTTGAAACAAAATTCATTTCAGAAGACAAACACAATTGCCTATCTTTATTTTCTGTTGCCTTACCTTACCATGGATTTAGTAGCTTTTCCAATTATTTTTTGTCATTTTATAATACTTGTATCTTGCAGGCTGACATATTCATAGCACAGAAATAATATTATATCCTTTGCTGTCCTGTTTGTTATGGAGGCCCTGTAAGTCACACACAAAAGACTGTCAAAATTTGGATATTGTTTTCCTCCATCAATTTCATTCTCTCTATCTAATTGTAAATGGGCTGGAAAGATGTCTGTGCACTTTAAACCTGAAACAATTAGTACTTTGTAACTAAAGAATTAAGTTACATGAGCTAGAACTTAACGAACTTCTACCTGTCCAGGCTAAAGGTAAAAATAATCACTGAAATAAGAACATAAAGACTTGAATAAGAATCTTGTCCCCTTCTGCCCTTAATTAGACTTAAAATTAGACTCTCCTTAAAAAGGAGATTGTTTTATGAAATAAAACAAATTAACCCTGTGCCATTTGCATTGAATGAACCAATCAATACTCTATTAGACACTAAGTCAAAATTTCTTGTCAAAAATATGTTTTCTCTTCTAGTCATGTGTTTGAGTTTTCTGTGTGTTTACACCTTTTGAGTATCTGTGGAAGCACCTGTGTGTGCATATGTGTGTGCATGTGTGTGTGTGTGTGTGTGTGTGTGTGTGTGTGTGTGTGTGCGCGTGCGCGCGCGCAAATGTGAAGGCCTGGGGTTGACCTACAGAGTCTTCCTTGATGACTGTTTTCCATCTTATTCTTTGGAAGTCAAGTCTCCAGCAAACCCAGAGTTTAATGATGTAGTTAGTCTCAACAGAGAGACATTACTAGTTTCTGGGGGGTCCAAACTCTGGCACCCTTATTTGTGAGGCAAACTCTTAAACTGCTGAGCCAGTGCCCATTAAAATAGTTTTAATGACTCCATTGATGCTCTAATTACCAAAATGCAATAACTCCCAAATAGAACAATGTGGTGACATATTGTTTACCCTAATAAACTTATCTGCTACTAAACTAGACATAGAGACCAGACAATGGTGACATACATCCTTAATCCTATCACTTGGGAAGCAGAGATCTGTCTGGATCTCTGAGTTCTAGACCACACTGGAAACAGAGCCAAGCAGTGGTGGCACATGCCTTTAACACCAGGAAGGGATTATATTCTCTTCTATATTCATATGCAGAACTATGAATCTACATGAGAAAAAAGATAAATAATAGGATAAATGGGTAGATCATTGAATCTACAATAAAAAGAAAAGGGAAAGATACAAAAATGACAAAAGGTAGACTTTTATGAAAATATATAATATATATTATATACTATATATATATATACTATATATATATATATATATATAATGTCAGGGCAGAGAAAGGTATATAAAGCATGAGGAAACAGGAACCAAGCTCTTTAGACTGAGGATTTCCTGGAGGTAAGCTAGTGGCCGCAGTTACTCAACTAGGACCCTCAGGGGTGAGGACTCAGAGCCATTTAGTCAGACCATTCCTGGAAAAAGGATCGACTGAGGAGTTGGTGAGTCCCCTGCTCAGACTGGAGCTGTATGCTGGTAGGTACATGCTGGTAGGATTTGCTGAAGGAGGTAGAGGCAGGAGGATCCAGAGTTCAAGGGCAGCCTGGAAGGCTTTTTAAGAGAAGCTGAAGCCACGGCCAGGTCGGGCCACAAATGGTGGTGGCTGGCTCATGGAGGCAACGGCTGCTGCTCTGAGTTGCCAGCTGCTTCTTATCATGTTGGAGGACGAAGGGTTTACTGCTGCTTGTTGAGAGAACAATTGCCAGGATCACCATGTTACAAAAAAGCATTGGCAAAGGTCAGTTTGTAGAAGTTTGGTGAGGCAAGTGGCAGGGAGGAGAAGTTGCTATGAAGGTATTTTCTTCTAGGGAAGAATGTTCGTGGTTCCAGAGGCAGAGACCTATCAGACAGTGATGTTATGCCATGCAAACATCCTAGGATTTATAGCAAAAGATGACAAAGGCAATGATACATGGACTCAGCTGTGGCTGGTGTCGGATTACTATGAGCATGGATCCTTTTTTGATTACTTGAATAGATATACTGTTACAGTGGATGGGATGATCAAGCTTTTCTACTTGCCCATCATCATATGGAGATTGTTGGTACCCAAGGAAAGCCAGCTATTGCTCATAGAGATTTGAAATAAAAGAAAAACCCCGTTGAAGAAGAATGGAATCTGTTATATTGCCAACTCGGGACTAGCTGTGAGACAGACGGCTCATGGTAATTTCCAGATGGCTAGCTGAGATGATCCAGCCTGACAGACTACTCAAACAAGGACTTGAGACAAGCCCTGCACTTTCTCATTATGCAGAGACTGGACAGCAAGTGAACAGGTACCTCTCCCAGGACTTGACAATTAATCCAGTTTTTTTTTCAGGATCTCCTAAAGATGCTTTCACTCCCAGACAGCAGGAATCAATTATAAGAACATGACACCCAAATTCCCAAGAGGTGGAGTGGGTGGTTTTTGGTCATTCAATAGGTTATGGATACTTGTCATTGTTTAGGATAGTTGGTAACAAGTTATTGTGTTGAATAAAGGTAAGATTATTGAATCTACTCTGAAAAGAAATAAGAGAGAATATGGATATGAAAGGCAAAAAGGTAGATTATTGAATCTACTTTTAGAAAGCAACTACTAGTTTTAAATATTTTACACTGAATTGGATTTTTGTATATTGTATACAAATTATGTATAGTGATACAAATTTGAGATTGATTCTGTTAGAAAATAATGTACATATATTTCTAATCTTGTTCAAGATATTGTACCTATACAACTCATTTAGCAATGTAACGCAAATTGCTAGTACTTGAAAGCTATTACAAACTAATTAGGGTATAAAGAAATGCAAGTTAGTATTTAGTCACCTATTTCAATGGATCATGTAGTCAGATTAGGTATGTTTTTAAGGTCAAACAGAGATACATCTTAGATATACAGGCCATCTTCAAACACTTCAAAGATCTATAGAATACGGCACTTAAGACATTTTCATAACATATATTTTTTTTTCTTTTTTTGTGACAATGAGACATGTCTGCTCCTGGAAGCACCAATCTACTTTAGAGAAGATGATGGGCATTGAAGAAACTGCATATGGAGTTTACTTTCACTGTGACCAAAGTTAGCCATTGGGCAAGAAAGTGCCCTTATCTTGATGCTGACAGTATGCTGCCCAAAATGGACAAGCAGGACATAAAAAAAGGACTGCCAATCCATGCCAAGACAAGGTAGAAAGGCTCTTTAGAAAATCCTGCTTCACAGAAAATCTGTCAGATGTGCTAGACCTGTAGGCTGAAGATGTTGATGGATGCCCCAACATTGCAGAGGAAACTTGGGTGACTGTCCAGGCAGCCAGCTGTTTCTGTCATTTCTCACATTTTTTGGAAGTCCCTTGATTATACTTCCTGCTTACTCAGTTAATATTATGTCCTTCTTGGGTCTCTGAGAGAGCTGAAGATTAGTTATAGTTTTCCTTGTTAACAAATTCAGGAATGAAACTCACTACAGAGGTGTAAAGTGTATGAGTTAGAAGAACATCAAAGGAGAGTTTTCTTTTGATAATACAAGTTAGGATAGAAAGTGAGTTAGGAACAATATTTTGGACTCACAAAGGTAGAATAAATAATGGAGTTTTTTGTCTGAATTTGACAAACGTTAATGAAATGGATATTGTTACTGTAATTCTTGAATGAATATATTATATATACTTACTGTACTTATAGTTTTTTTTACATAAGTTATCACTTTCTATAATTATTTTAGACAAAAAAAGGGGAAATGTGGTTATATTTTGCACCTTAATTTATCTGGGGATCAGAGGACAGTACCAGCCACTAGATTAGACATAGAGGCCAGACAGTGGTGACACACACTCTTAATGCTATCACTTGAGAGGCAGAGATCCAACTAGATATCTGAGAGTTCAAGGACATATTGGAAACAGAGACAGTCAGTGGTGGCACACACCTTTGATCCCAGTACTGGAGGCACACAGCCCTTTAATCACAAGAAATTATCTCAAGGAAGAGAAAGGTATTTAAGGTGTGAGGAAACAGGAATTCCTGCATTTCAGGCTGAGGATTTCATTGAGATAAGAACATGACTGGCTTGTTCTGTTTCTCTCATCTATCAACAGTCACCCCAATATCTGGCTCTGGGTTCTCTACTAATGAGACAGTTTAGCAAACTGTCTTACAGAACAGAAGGACCAAAACACAAAAAAGGGACCATACGATTGTTCTAAGTAATAGAGGTTAGTTTACAGTTTTCATTCCACAAATTATTCTGGATAAATTGAGAGTCAATAGTAAAGGTGCACTTATGGGATGGCATAAACATGGAACAAGTACCCTCAAACAATATTGTACCCTCAACATCCACACTGGGTTGGGATAAGGAGATGTAGGACACAGAGTAAATGATGACACAAGAATCTCACAGGACCAAGGCAGGGGTCATTGTTTGAATTTGGGGTTTTATTTCATTGTTTGATTTTGAGTTGGGGTTCCATTAAGTTGTCCTTGGGTAGTTTGAATTTGTGATGTTTATTGGTGAAATTATTAAGGCCATTCCATGTAGTTAAAAGAGAGGTTTATTTTGTGGGGTAGTGTACAAATGAAGCGATAGGTTGGTTGTAGGGTATGGCAAAGGTATGGCGCAGTCCAGAGGTGTTCTCTGGAGAACTCTACCTCCAGCGACCAGAGTCCTAGAACCAAGCAAGCCCCAGAATCTTGGAATCAGGTCTTCAATGTCCTCTCTCAGCTCTGCCTTGTAAGCATAACCATTACTGAAGCCTCATTGGGGGTTGGAACTTCCAGGTCAAAGCTGGAATGGCTACCCACTACAGATGTTCCTGCTTCAGTCTTTCATGTAATTGGTCCTCAAATTAACTACTTTGATTAATGAGTCTGTGTATTATCAAATGAGATGGGTTTCTTTCCTGGACCCAGCTATTCTCTTCTTTTACCCACCACACCATGCTCTCTAGAAGGCAGATTTCTCAGACTGGCCTGACTTACTATAGTCTTCTCGAATTCTTGTCATTTGTTGCCAGCAATCAACTTTGATGACTAGAGTACCCTCTCCTGCCACATGGTATTTGATACTTCTATACTGAATTTTGATTTATTGTCTCATTGGTGTGGAAAACCAACAAGATTCTAAACATAGGCATAAACTGCATAGAAAGTAATACAGGCCTCAAAGTAGAAACCATGTTTGATGTTTAAGAAACTATTCTCTACTCTAAGTGAAGAAGCAAGGTGGATATCAAGCTCAAACTCCCAACTGAGATCCTCAAAATTATTATTATTGCTATTATTATTATTATTATTATTATTATTATTATTATTATTATTTGGAGAAACATTCTCTTGTATCCCAGGCTGGTCTGATACTCAATGTGTACTTAAGTATGACCTTTAATGTCTGAATCTAGGGCCTAGTATATGATAAGCAAGTAGTCTGCTAACTAAGATATAACTCTTTCCAATTTTTTTCCTTTTTAAAAATAGGCTCACATAATATTGATGATCTGGATTTCACATTATAAGTGATGGTGGCCTTGTACTCCTGATCCTAATGCTTCCAATTTTTGCCGTGATTAACCTCTCTAAAAGTAATTTGAACAAAGTATACCCTTTTAAATAACAGATTATCTTATAAGTATTTAATGTGCTTTGGGGCTGGAGGATGAAGGCCTGTTGGGAGTGTGAGTGCCTGGCATCTAAGGCAGGATTTCAATGAGGAAGAAACAGAAACTCATATTGTACCCATTCTAATTTGTGATGAATATATTCTATAAGGAAGAGAAGAGTTAGAAATAATAAAGGCAAGACAGTGATGTTGCAAAAAAATAAAATGCAGAAAAAGTAACCTGGTAATCTCAATGGAATAGATCAATTATTTAAAGTAAAGGGTTTGATACTCTGCCATTGATAAAAATTGGCAAGCAGCTTACCTGTTATCCACATGCCTACTTAAAAACTTTGTGTTTAGGGTATGTGGTGGTGGCAAATTCCTTTAGTCCCAACACACAGGAGGCAGGAAGATCTTCGTGGGTTTGAGGTCAGTACAGGCTAATGAGTGAGTTGAGGACAGCCAGAGCTGTTAAACAGAGAAAATCTGTCTTGAAAAAAAAAAACAAAAAACAAAACAAACAAACAAACAAACAAACAAAAACCAGGGCAACAAAAAATACAACTAAACCCAGGTGTAAGTAGGAATATGTAGCATTCCAGTGTAGGTGGATGACTGTATTTTTCTAGGATCATACTGTAATTGTTTTGATCTGATACTTTGATAATGTCCTAAAAGCACACAACACAGAAAATAGATCCATACTTATGAACTTGCATAAAATTCAACTCCATGTAGATTAAACACATCAACTTGAAACCACATATACTGAATCTAATTGAAGGGAAAGTGAGGACTAATCTTGAACTCGTAGACACAGGAAAGGACTTCTAAACAGAACACCAGTAAGTAGTACAGTTACTAAAAGCAACAATTAATAAAAGCATCTGTTTGGCAAAGGAAACCATCACTGGCCAAAAGTGACAAACTACAGAGTAGGAAAATATTTTTGCCAACTACAAACACTATAGATGGATAATATCTTAAATAATTAAAGAAACTAAAAGAATGGACATCAAGAAAACATTTAAGTCACTTAAAAATGGGATATAGAGCTTAACAGAGAATTCCAGAAAGTGGAAATACAACCTCCACTTCAGGGTGCCTTCATCCTTCATTCACATTCTTAAACTTCAGACCTAGAAGGAGGAGGATGAGAGAGCTCGGTGAAAAAAGCTTAGCTCAACCAAGAATGTTAACTAAAATGAACCAAATCATCTACTTTTTTGGCCCTGGTATTCTCAAAGGCAGATTCTAAAAGGTTTCTATGATCTAATCAACTAGATTTAAGGCTTTTTAGGATCTGGCTATGAATTTGGAGGCAAAGAATGATGCCTAAGGTAAGCAACGGGCTCAATCTCTTGATCTCCTATCATGTAACACCTGTGAAGGTTGGGATTTTAATTAAAACACAGACAACATACTAAAATGAAGCCAGAGCATGAATGATATCACAATTTGTGCCTTCATTCTTAGGATTCCACCAACTCAGTTTGGAATAACCCTTTTCTGAACCATGTTTCTAGCTACAAGACTCAAATAAACTTTACATACAGGACATCTTCACTCATCTAGAATTTATTGAGTTACATTTAATTTTTATGTCTTCCTCATCCTCATTTTACACACTCTTTGGAATCTATCTTAACATACTCATTATGATTCCTCATGTTCTCTAAGTACTAAACCTATCTCAATGTCAACAAGTGGCTTGCCACATAAATAATACAAAACTTCCTTTACCTGCCAGTCCTCTTAAGAGTTAACGCCAAAAGTCGGGTCTTACCCAAGTGAAGGGATGACCTTGCCTGTGAGGACAAGAGCAAGAAGAGAAATAGCAAAGATGAAAGGGCTGCCTTCTTCCATGACCTCTATACAAGCTGTCAAGAGAAAATACAGCTAAGATTTAGGATAAATTGTCACATCTCAAAACATCTGAGTTTAGGTGGGGCTTCCTAATTCCAAGGATTCAATCAAGAAAATTCCCTCACAAGAAAAGTCACAGCCTCTTGGGTTTTGGTTCATTAAACACGGTTTTTTTGTTTTGTTTTTTCCATTTTACACTTTATTTAATTATTTAACTATTTATTTAATTTCTATTATTTCTAGACAGGTTTCTCTGTTTAACATTGGGGCCTGTCCTGGAATGTACTCTGGATTCCATGCTAGCCTGAAATTTTGAGAGACATGCCTGCCTCTGTCTCTTAAGTGTTAAGATGAAAGACTTTTGCCGCCACCCCTGCCTGCCTTCCCCAGGAATTTTTTAAAAAAAGAAAGAAGGAAGGAACAGAAAGAGAAGTGGGTAGAAAAAGGGATGAATGTTGAAGATAATGAAGTTGAGGTGAATAAGACAAAAATGAGCTGAAGTAAATTCTCAAGGAATTATTAGGAATTTTTAATTTTGATATTTGCTAAAATCACAGATTGATACCATTAACTGTTAAGTTGAAAAAGGTAAACCGAAAATATAAGCACATCACAAAATATTTAGAAACAGTGAAATATTGTAGTAAAATTGCTCTTTATTTTTTTAAGATTCTGTTCTCACTGTATATTCCAAGAAAGCCTTGAACTAAAACTCCTCCTGCTTCAACAGCCCATTCCCAAGGACTCTTGGATTAAACATGTGACCTATCACACCCAGATAAGATGTGTGACTCAGGAGAACTTTTTGTGGAGGATTGTTTTGTGAGTATTGGCCATAGATTTAATTGAATCTTCCATCCAATCAGAGTACTGCTGTTTACGGTGGGTGTGGTCTCTAGAGAGTATATAATGACATTCCAGAGTCTAGCGAGTTTCATTCTTCTCTAGACCAGACAGAGTGTGTTCTCATACCTTTTGGCTCCTAGACTGCTAGATCGTTCTTGGCCACACATTGAGGATCGCACCACTGAGGTGAGCTAATATTGTTGTGTCCGCTCCAGACACTGCTGAGACCAGAGACAATTCCGAGGGAAAATGGAGTCAGACATCTCACAAGCCTTCCGGGAAGAACTCACCTGCCTCATCTGCCTGAGCTACCTTACAGATCCAGTCACCATCAGCTGTGGCCACAGCTTCTGTCGAGCCTGCCTGCACCTATCCTGGGAGGACACCCAACTTCCAGTCCACTGCCCTATGTGTCGGGAACCGTGCCAGCAGAAGGAAATGAGAACCAACGTTGTTCTGAAGAAGCTGGTGTCCATTGCCAGACAAGCCAGCCTCATGAAGGACCTGAGCTCTGAGGAGCATAAGTGTGTGACCCACAAGGAGACAAAGAGGATCTTCTGTGTAGAGAGCAGGATCTTCCTCTGTCAACCATGCTCTAACTCCCATGAGCACAGAGGTCACACACATTGTCCCATTGAGGCAGCAGCTGACGCTGAAATGGAAAGACTTCTGAAGCAGATGGCATCTTTATGGGAGAAGATCCAAGAAAATCAAAAGAATATCCAGGCAGAGAACAGAACAACAACTTTGTGGATGGACTATGTGACTCTGCGGGAACAAATGATCAGGATAGAGTATAGGGAGCTGCATCCATTCCTCTGTGAAGAGGAAGCCAAACATATCGAGTGTGTGAGAATGGAAGGCCAATGTGGTTTAGGGAAACTGAGGAAGAGTGAGGCCATGATGGTCCAAAAGAGCAAAGAACTAAGACAAATGTACCAGGAGCTGATGGCAATGTCCCAGGAGCCATATGTGGTACTGCTCCAGGGTGTGGATGACAAGGTCAGGAGGAGTGAGTCAATTCAGCTGAGCATGCCTCAAGGTATGAAACCTGAACTCAGTGCCCTACCCATCACTGGACTGACTGAAAGGTTAAAGCACATCCACGTTCACATTTTCTTTGATAATGTAAGTACATACCATTACAAAATGAACCTATTTAATGTCTTGAGAAAATTCAGCTTTGGACTTCACAGTAAGCACACACATGTGAGTTCTGTTGGATGCTATTTGGCTTCCTGGGCATCCTTGAACTTCATCTCAGGGAACTATTACTGGGAGGTGGAGTTACAGGACTCTGGGAACTGGGCTGTAGGGGTCTGTACAGATTCTTGGTTAAGGAATACCAAACAAATGATTGACTATGAGGGTGCATTTCTTCTTGTGTGTGTGAAGGAGGGTAATCATTACAGTCTCCTCACCACATGCCCCGTATTCCGGCACTACATGGAGAAGCCACTGGGCCGGGTTGGGGTGCTCCTGGATTGTGAAAATGGATGTTTAAGTTTCATAAATGTGGCCAAGAGTTCCCTAATATACAGGTACCCCCCTGGCACCTTCAAAAACCCTGTCCGGCCTTTTTTCTCCAGTGGCCATGAAGGGAGAACCTTTAATCCAGCACATTAGTGTTTTTGTAAGTATTTCCTATTGTTATGTTATCTCTTTTATTGCTATTAAATAATAAAATACTATTAAAAGGAAAAAAAAGTTTCTTTCTTTACAGACACTGCATTTGAGTACATGTTTAAAAGAGGGTTTACCATATCTCTGAAGCCACCATGGTACTGGACTTGGCCTCTGGATACTGGATACAGTTGTTTAGCTCTAACTGTTTGGGGGGTCCTCAGATCAGGGAATCAGGATCCATCCCTAGTGCATTTGTGGGTGTTTTGTGTCCTATTGACTTTCTGTAGGACCTTGTGCATCGTTGTTTCAGAGGGGAGGGGTTTTGGACCTGACTCAACTGAATGTCCTATGCTCTACTGACTCCTCATTGAAGACCTTGACTTGGAGGTGATGGGAATGGGGCAGAAAGCTAGGGGCCTGAGAAGAGGGAGGGGGCAGGAATTTCTGGTTGGTATGTAAAATGAATAGAAAATTTCTTAATAATAATAATAAAAGGAAGAAAGAAAGTAAAGAGACATAGCCCACATTTCTAGTAATGTTAATCCATGGTTTGCTGTGTTTATTATTTCTTTTGTTGAGACACTTTGTAGTCTTTGCTGTCCTGTTACTCACTCACTATGTATGCTTCAGACTCAATGATGTCCACCTGCCTCTGCCTGAGGAGTGCTGGGATTAAAAGCATGCACTACCAGATCCAGTTCAATATGTGTTTATATTTATTACTACCTTTTCCTCTTTCCTTTTCTTTTGAAATTCAATATTTGACCCGTGCTGAACATGGACAAGATGCCTAGCTATTCTAAAAATATTTAAAATTCTTACCATACTATAGTAATATAAATGGTATGATAGCATTTTTAAAAAGATGAAAGGAATATAATGGATGACTTTGGTATTTAGTAAAAGACCCTTCACAAAGAAAATTTGTTGTGGAATATTAGTTGAAGATGAGTTATATTTGGTTATGCTGTGTAACATTTGTTTAATGATGCAAAGATGTGTTGCATTTGTTTAACTCTGTGAGTGCCTGTCTATAATACTTGATTGGTTTTGTAAAGACCTGAATGGCCAATAGCTAGGCAGGAGAGGGATAGCTGGGACCTCCAGGGAGAGAAAATAAATAGAGGGAGAATAAAAGTAGAGGAAGGAATGAGGAAAGAAGGAGAGGAGGATGCTGCGGACCTGCCACACAGCCAGAAGCAGAGTAAGAGGTAAAGAAAAAGATATACAAAAATAGAAAAAGGTAAAGCCAAGAGTCAAAAGGTAGACTGGCTAATTTTTGAAAAGCTGCCTTTAACAAGCCAAGCTAAGATGGGTATTCATAAGGAAGAAAATTTCTCTATGTGATTATTTGTGAGCTGGGTGTCAGGCCCTCAAAAGTGTAAAGGATAAAAGAGAAAAACTACAGAAAATAAAAAAAGTTCTAATAAATAATGCTAAAGAATTTATTAATTTTGTACAATGCACAGATACTCTCTCATGTGTTCTGCATGATGTATTTCAAGCAATTGATGAATGAATATAACATTAGGAACTAAAATTACAGAACATTTCTCTATAAAATAAGGAAGTTATTTGTACAAATGCTTGTTGTATGCATTTGTACACGTTTGTGTATGAGTGTGCACATGTGTATGCTGTTGCCTATGTACATGTGTGTGCTTGCAAACTTACAGTAGAAATAAATGCTAGTGTCATCTCTAATTGTTCTCCACCTAGTGTTTGAGAAAGGACCTCACTGAGCCTAGAAATGTTCATTGACCACTGCCTGGTAGTGAGCTCCAAATACCAACCTATGGCTTACTCCTTGTGTTGAGACACACCACATTGCCCCGAGTCTATAGGAGCTAAGAATCCAAACTTACGTCCTGGTGTTTGGACTACAAGCATTTTATTGACCAGGCCAACTCTCTATGCCCTTGAAGTTACTTTTAAACATTGGAAGTTAAGGGGGTGGAAACTAGTAAATGTTTCCACACTTTATCTTTATACAAACTTCTAAATATATGTCCTAAACAAACTTTGTTTCATTTTTTTGTTGCTGAGCTAAAATAAAATGACATAAGCAGCTGAAGGCCCAAAGGATTTATTTGACTCACAGTTCCAGGCTATAGTCCATCATACTGGAGAAGTCACAGTGGCAGGAACTTGTAGCATTAGTTACATCTCATCAGTAGTCAATCCATGCATGCATGGTAGTTGTTAGTCATTGTTCTTTTGTTCAGAAGAGACATCATGACCTAGCAACACTTATAAAGGAAGTATTTCATTGGGTGCTTGCTTACAGATTCAGGGGCTTAGTTTGACATTATGGCAGGGACTGTGGAGACAGGGAGCATGGCAGCAAGCAGGTGTGATGCTGGAGAAACAGCTAAGAACTACATCATGATCCACAGGCCAGGAGAGAGAGACATTTCACTGGGCATAGGCTTTTAAAACCTCAAAGCTCACCTCCTATGACACTCGTCCTCCAAGGACACACTCCAGCATGGACACACTTTCTAAGCCTTCTCAAATAGTGCTACTCCCTGGTGACTAAGCATTTAAATATATGAGTCTATGGAGTGTGGATTTTCTTATTCAAACCACCACACTAGTAGTGAGCTTGCTTTAGGTACTTTTATGTAGTTTAGAAACCCTTACATAGGAAATGATGTAGTGATATATTGTGTATCCTAAAAAACTTCTCTGGGGATCAGAGGACAGATCAAGCCACTAGATTAGACATAGAGGGCAGACTGTGATGACACACACCCTTAATCCTGTCACTTGAGAGGCAGAGATTCATTTAGACCTCTGTGACTTTAAGGCCACACTGGGATCAGAGCCATGCAGTGGTGGCACACACCTTTAATCCCAGCACTTGAGAAACAAAAGAAAACCTTTGATCTCAAGGACTACTTCATCAGGTGTGTGAAGAGGTAAAGTTGTGTTATTCATTGAGTAAATGAGTAATAATGGAAACCATATCACATACCAGCTCAAAGATCCAGTGTTCTGTCTGCCCCAATCTAATCCACAATTGTACTGCTATTAGGTTAGACCTTTACAGGGTGGGTGGATTGAGAATGGTCGTGAGGGTAGAGTACCGCAGGCTGCCATTGTTGCTCTTACAAGGGATGGAGTCTCTTTCTATCATCCTTGAACACAGAATGACTGTAGGCATCTGCAAGTCAGAACAAGGCCCTCTGAAGAAACCACCTGGCCAGGCTCTTCACCTTAGGCAGCCCAGCCTCTATGGTGGTAAAGTGATGTTTGGTGTCCAAGCAACCTAGCATATGGTATTTTGTTAAGAAAATTTTCATATTGTATGAGTTTACCAGTTTCTAGCTCATCCCCATTCTTCTAGAATTATATGTAAAATTAGATATTTGGACAAATGTCCTGAGGTATACAGTTTTATTTATAATAAAAAGTACAAGTAATTAAGGAATCTAAAGCCAGGAAAAAAGGTTATATCATCCAAATAGAATCTTAGTCAAACTGTTGAAGATGTAATCTCTGGAATAATAATATTGTAGAAAAATACTCAGGGAAATCTCATCTCAAAGCAAAATGCATTGTACATGTAAATATGATACATCAAAATGAAAAGTTCAAACTGCATAAAATATGTGAAAGGATATAATAATACTTAAGAATATTAACCGTAGTTTATTTCATAATGGGATGCTACTACTTTTTAAAAATTTTGCCTTCAACTTCATTAGGTTACTATACAACTGATAATTTAAACTAAAAATTCATGGAGACAAACATTGGAATCTTATTATATAAGAGGCATGAAAATATGACTTGCAAGTGTATGTGGGTGACTAGTGGCATCATCATATTCTACATGCCCTTGGTGACATTTCTTACTCTCTAGTCTCAGTGTTCTTATCCCATAATAACAATAGGAATATCATGTATCCAATGTAAGGGTTATCCAGGCTTATAGTACAGAGCTTGGCAAACAGAATGTACTAAATAATTGTTGGCCCCAGCTGGAATGGTACAGTTATCTCCATTACTAAGTACTTTCTATATAAAACAAGCACTGAGATAAACTATCTCCTCCCTTTTTTTTTTTTTTTTTTTTTTTTTGGTTTTGTTTTTGGGTTTTTGTTTTGTTTTGTTTTGTTTTTTTAGTATTTAATGACCCAGAATGCTCACTGTGAGCTCTGGGCTAAGAATACTGCCCTGGAGGATATTTGTCAAAATCCTGTTTCCAAAATGAGAATGGTCATAGCAATTGCCCAGGGACTCTGTAAAATATAAGGCTGTCTCCATCTTCAACTCAAGATGGATGGATTCTGATTCTGTTTTTCCAAGATAATGACTAAGCATTTATATGCTTACAAAGTTCTGGAAGAAATCCCCATGATATAGAAGCTGTTGGTCTATAGTCCCCAAATCCCCAGACCAGCTTTCTCCTTATAAAGAAAAACCTATTTTAAGACAATACTTTCAGAGTCCATTTCTACAGCTTGATAACTAGGAGACCTATTTTGAATATTGTTTGGAATTCTAGATTGACAACTAAAAAACATTCGAACTCTCTGAACATTTACCTGGTGACTTTCCTGCAAGGAGCTTTGCTTTAGGTGTGGAAATATTGGGTAGCATAAATAATTCATGAAATATGGAAATGTTAATAAGGCAATATCAAATTCTTCGTACATATGAGACTTGGTGTCCATAATGGTTAAGTTTTAACTGACAATTGACACAATCTAAAAATCACTCAGAAAGTGAGGAATTGTCTGTATCAAGTTAATCTGTGAGCATATCTGTGGGGGATCATCCTGATTACATTAATTGAGGCAGGAGCACAGATCCACTGTGGGTGGCATCACTGCCTAGGTTGGAGACCTTGAGCTGTTATGAGTAGAGAAAGAGACCTGAGGATAATAGTGCATAAATTCTGTCTCTTTCCTCCTGATTGTGGATAGGATCAGCTATTTCAGGTCCTGCAGTGATGAACTGTAATCTGAACTGTGAACCAAATAAACCTTTTGTCCCTTAAATTGTTCTTGTCAAAGTATTTATCATACTAACAGGAAACATAATTAGGACAGTTTCCAATACTTGTGGACTAAGAACTCCACATGGCTGAACACTTACTTGCTTAATTCCTGACAAGGGGTAATCAGTGTGGTTTCAAGTGTTGGAAACTCCCAGTACTGACTTTTTAAATTTAATGTTTTGCATTTTTATACATTTTAAATTAAAATGTAATATCTCTCACTTTATGTCTTCCCTGTCTTCGCTCTAGCCATCTCCCTTTTTTAAAATTCCTTTCATGTTCTGCTCCCATTCTCAAACTGATGGCTGACTCTTCCCTGATTATTGTTGTAACATATATATGTATTATACAATTATAAAATTTATAAAATTATAAACTGCTGAGTCTATTTTTGTTGATTATTTGTATATCGTTTCATGGCTGACCACTTTGTGTCAGACAGCAAATTAGAGGGCTCAACCCTAGGAAAAGCTAACTCTCCTCTCTCAGGATTCACCAGTTGCCAATAATTACTTGTCTAGAGTTGGGAACTCGTGACAATTTTCTTCCTTCCATGTTAGCATTTCTATTGATATTAACATTATTCTGGTCTTGTTTATACAGCCATTTCTGTGAAAGACTGCTTCACAGACCACTTCCCAGAATCCTGGCTCTTATAATCTTTCAGCCCCATCTTCTGTTGTCTTTCCTGAACAATAAAATGCATGAGCTGTAATGTAGACATATCCATTGCAGTTGACTCCCGCTGTCCATTGAGCTCTGCATTGGGTCCATGTGGTGATAGTGTTCCCCAAAAATATTGTGCTCCCTAATAAACTAATCTAGGGTCAGAGAACAGAACAGTCACTAGATACAGAGGCCAGAAAATGGTGGCACACACATCTTTAATCCTAGCATTCTGAAGGCAGAGATCCGTCGGGATCTCTATAAGTTCAAAGTCACACTGAAAACAGCAAGGCATGGTGACACATGCCTTTAATTCTGGGAATTGATGGCAGGAAGCAGAAAGATATATGTGGTGGTATTGTGTTCCCCAAAATATTGCATGTTCCCCAAAATAAACTTATCTGGGGTCAGAGAACAGGACGGCCACAATATTAAACATGAGGATAGGCAGTGGTAGCACACGCCTTTAATCCCAGCACTCGGGAGGCAGAGCCAGGCAGATCTCTGTAAGTTCAAGGCCACATTGGAAACAGGCAGGCATGGTGACTCACACCTTTAATCACAGAAAGAGAGCCTTTAATCCCAGGGAGTGATGGCAGAGAAGAGAAAGATATATAAGGAGTGAAAACCAGGCACCAGAGTTAATTAAGCATTTGGCTGGTCAAGCTTTTAGGCTTTGGAGCAGCAGTTCAGCTGAGAGCCATTGGGATGAGGACATAGAAGCTTGCAGTCTGAGGAAACAAGACCAGCTGAGGAACTGGTGAGGTGAGGTAGCTGTGGCCTGTTCTGTTTCTCTGATCTTCCAGCAGTCATCCCAATACCTGGCTCCAGGTTTGATTTTATTAATAAGAACATTTTCGGATTCATGCTGCAGGTATATAAGGCATGAAAACCAGGAACTAGAACCTGGTTAAGCTTTTAGGCTTTTAGCAGCAGTTCAGCTGAGATCCATTCAGGTGAGGACTCTGAGGCTTCCAGTTTGAGGAAACAGGATCAGCTGAGGAATTGGCAAGGTGAGATGGCTGTGGCTTGTTCTGCTTCTCTGATCTTCCAGCATTCACCCCATTACCAGCTCCAGGCTTGCTTTTATTAATAAGGGCTTTTAAGATTCCTGCTACAGGTCCAGTCATGGTTTTCTGTGATGATCTCCACTTGCTTTGAAGAAGAAAGGTTTCCTTTATGAGGGATGATAATGATACTTATCTATAGATATTAATATAAGGCTTAAAATACAGTTAGGAATTATGTTGCTCTATCAAATTGACAATAGTAGATTCTCCTCAAAGATCCATGATCCCAATAGCCCTGGGAAGTAGGTTAGTTTTCTATGATCAGGTATGGTTTCCCTCCTGTTTAATGAGCCTTACATCTAATTAGGTAGCTTTTGGTTGCCACCAACATGTGACTGACACTTGTCACATCTTTACAAAGATCTTGCTATGCTAGTCATTTTTATGGTCCATAGGTGGCACAACTGGGTAATACTATTAATTGCTTCCCTCCCTTGACAGCTTGAGTAGGATTGTCTAGTGCCATGAAAACTAGACTGAATAAAAGACACTTTCAGGTCAAATCCATAGTCCTGTGTCTTCAGTGTGTGGTGTCTTCAGCAATCAGGTTTACCTTCAATCTCTGGACAGTAACCAAGGACAAGAGCCATAGTCTATGTTTTTTGGGAGTCACTTGGACTACTCTGGCCAACCATTTGAAAATAGATTTCTTGTGCTTTGTACTAGGGATTTTTATTAGTATGTGACTCTTGTGGGGAGCATTGTCAGCCCCAGTGGCATAACTTCCACATTGCTCATAAACATATATATGTGTGTGTGTGTATATGTATGTATATGTACATATATATATATGTGTGTGTGTACACACACACACACACAATGCATACTCTTACATGCGTTCTGTATGACTTTAGGTAAATACAAAATAATAAGGTTCTTTGAGGCTTTTATCAAACAGTCTTAGTGGTATTTGTCCCTTGTCCCTCATTTTCCTTTTATATTGACCTCCTTGCCACTGTTGGAACCTTTTTCCTTTTTCTACTCAGTGCTGATTGTCTTATATACTTGTATGTCTGCAAGTAGTTGCTCATTTTGCTACTGATCTCATTTAGTTATATTTCCTTTCAATCTTTCTCAGATACAAGATCTCTTTCATTTGTCACAATAATCCTCCTTTCCACCAAATATTAAGTTATAACAATTATCTATTTGAGTGTTGTTGACATCATTGAGGTCTTAGAAATTTAGAATCAAAAGCACTAGTTTATCCTTCAGTATCTCTATTTCTCTGTCTCTATCTGTCTCTGTCCCTACTTCCCCCACTCTGTATATGTATGTTTATTTGTATGTGTGTATGTGTGCTATACCATGCTATTTATACACAATATCTAAGTTAAAGAGCATTTAATGAGCAAAAATAACTTTTAGAATCATCTCAATTGTGCATTGAGACTGACATTCTAACACATAAGTGACACAAATCACCCAGGAAAATGATCTCTGTCACTAAGTCAGCCTGAAAAAATCACATAGTTTCACACTCAGAATCCGTTCTTCCTGCTGGGTGTGACAACTTCAGTGGCTTCTCAGAAAAAGTATTTGACCTCCAAATATTTCAAACATCATATATTTTCAAGTGACAGAATCCATCTGGATTTAATCCCCTCCCAATATGCTCCAGGGAGCCTCAAGAACAACTTCATTAGGATACACATCTCAAGGACATCAAGTTAAAGGCCAAGAATTGAAATTCACAGTGAGTCCAGATAGTACCATCAATTATAATTATCTCTGAGAAGCAGAAAATCTTCCTGTGAGAAAATGGGGCATTGTATTAAGAAACAGAAACTGTCCTAGTATAGTAGCACATGCCTGTAATCCCACACTCAGGAGGAAGAGGCCAGACGATAGTGAATTTGAAGCTAGCCTGAGCTAGAACAGCTACAAAAACAGCATTGAAATACAATGACATCCTACCTCAAACCCCTAAAAGAAAGTAAAATTCAGTTCTTGTAATTTACGTTGTTTAGCGTAAATTCTGTCCATTGACCATCATGACCCTCCCTATTCCATATATACTCTGCAGCAACTGCCTCTAATGAGGTAGTTATCCAAATGCTATTATTTCACAAAATCTATTATGGAATATGTATCTGTCCTCATTTACTTTCCCTATAAAACTGATTTTAACAAATGTTTTTATTAATAAAACTTTTGTTCATATTAGTCAAAAACTATGTAATTCAGCAGTCATAAAACTGCACAACAGGTGTCCGCTCATAAGTTTCATCTGACAATATGTTACAATACACAGTGTTTAAAAAAAAAAAACTTTTAAGGACCAGCACCAGCAAGAAAACTCAGTAGGAAAATGTACTTGTCCCAAAAATATCCCACATGAAGGAAAGAGAGAACTGACTCCTGCAAATTGTCCTCTGACCTCCATGTCCATGATATGGCATGATGTTGTACTTGCTATTTCACTGATATAGTCTCTGGATAATAACTTAAAAATTCAGGGCATCTTTAATGTGCCTGGTATTGAGCCAAATGCTTTGTGTCAAAGGCAAAGAGATGGCTTTTGCTTAGTCGAGCACATCAATAGGAATCCTTCACCAAACACCTCTATTACTTTTGGTCATTCAAGATTGGACCACCTGAGACAACATAGCCTAGAAACTCTCAACTCCAAGAGTACTCATTTTCTTATTACAAAACACTCAGTTGTCAAATAAAGATTGAATATATTCAACTTATTAATATACATATAAATTATATAGTGGTCATCACAATCCAGTTACTTAATGTTCCTGTCATAACCCATAATTAATATTTGATTCTCAAGGCGTTTTCATCTTATAAATGAGAACATCTTTCCTTTGGCCCATAGCTCCCATTTTCCCACTACCTAGCCCTTGGCAGCAACCACTGTTAAGTGCTTCTGAGAGTTCAACTGCTTTAGATTTCACATCCAATATCATACATTATTTGTTTTTCTAGGTCTGGCTTGCTTCTATAATGCCCTTCAATCCTATCTGTGTAATAAAATAACAGCATTCTTACCATTTTATATAGGTACCATAATATTTTATTAATTTTTATTTAACTGATGCCCAAAGCATAAAAATTCATGTATTGTATAGAATTCAACTTTTTTCACATAAGTAAGTCCTGTTAGGTACAAAATGCATTGGCACCCTTTGAGGCTTGTGTCTCCATGATCTAGTCATCTCTTACTCTGATGCATTATGGACCAAGCTTCTTGCACACAAACCACATGTGTTCTGCTTAGCTTTAATTGTCAGCTTCACACTTCCTGGAGTTCTCTAAGAGCAAAGCCTCAGTTGAGGAATGGCTTAGATGAGATTGACACCATTCCCTCACCAGGTGGTCCTGGGATATATAAGAAAGTTATTAAAGCATTGGCCTGTGAGCACACAAGCCAGCAAGGGACATTCCTCCATGGTTTCTGCCTTGGAATTCCTGCTTGAGTTCCTGATCTGATTTCCTCCAACACTGTAATGTGAGATTTTAAACCTTTTCTTTCCCTTAGTTGCATTTGGTTAAGATATTTCATCAAAGCAACCAAATGAAATCAAACTAACCTCAAAACAATAGCACATTCCCAGCAAATGTACCAATGTTTCTGTTTCCTCTATACTTCATTAATCATATCATTATTATCAATTATCTCTTACCCAATAGCTTTGTCAATATATGTGAGCTAGTATCTCATTGTGTCTTTGTTTGTTTGTTTGCTTGTTTTGATAATGATGATGTATATCATTGACCATTTTACATGTCTTTAGAAACTTCAGCACCCAAATCCCTGGGCCATTTTCTGTAGCATGAATCTTAAAAGTCTTATTAATAAAATCAAACCTGAGGCCAATTATTGGGGTGAATGCTGGAAGATCAGAGACACAGAACAAGCCACAGTTTCCTTACCTCGCCAGTTCCTCAGCTGGTCTTGTTTCCTCAGACTGCATGCCTCTGAGTCCTCATCCACATGAATCTTAGCTGATGCTTGAAGCTAATGTTTCTAATGTGGCCTTGAACTCAGAGATCCAGAGGGATTTCTGTCTCTGGAATGCTAGGATTAAAGGTGTGTGCTATCACTGCCTATACTCATGTTTAATATTGTGGCTGTCCTGCTCTCTGACCCCAGATTTCATAATATAACACAACCCAACAACACTTCAAGATATATATGGATATAAATCCAGGCCATTTGGTTCTAGAAAGGGAGTGGATACTTGACTGGATGTCTATTTAACTTCAGAGTCAAAAGAATGGATTGATTAAAGATAGTAAGTTTTTATAAGTTTCTCTTTTCTGTTATTTCAATGTAGTTTTTCTTTATTTCATGATAAAACAGGTGTCATAAAAGAGAAGAACTGAAAAGACAGATATACATTTGGACTTTAATATTAAAAATAATTCTTCTCATGCTCACTTTGGCAGCTAAAATTGGAGAGAAGTTTTGACTTGCATTTCCCAGATAATTAGGGATGTTGAGCAATTCCTTTAATGTCTTTCAGCCATTTCAGTTTCCTCTGTTGAGAATTCTCTGTTTAGTTCTATAGCTCATTTCTTAATGACATCATGAGGTTTGTAGGCAAATGGATGGATCTAGAAAAAAATCATCCTGAGTGAGGTAACCCAGACTCAGAAAGACAAATATGGTATGTACTCACTCATAGTAGGATACTAGATGTAAAACAAAGATGACTAGATGGCTACTCACAATTCCAGGGAGGCTACCTAAAAAACAGGTACCCTAAAAAAGACACAGGGATCACCCAATGACAGAGAAAAGGATGAAATCTACATGAACAACCTGGACGACAGTGGGAGTAATGAAGGGCAAGTTTCAAGGGAAAGAAAGCTTAGGGGAGCAGGAGATCCCAGCTGGATCAAGAACAGAAAGGGAGAACAAGGAATAAGAGACCATGATAAATGAAGACCACATGAGAACAGGAATAGGCAGAGTACTGGAGATGTCCCCAGCAATCCACAATGATATATCCTCTGTAGACTGCTGGCAGTGGTCGAGGGAAGGCCTGATCTGACCTAGTCTGGTCATCAGATGACTAAACACCCTAGCAGTTGTCTTGGAACTCTCATCCAATAACTGATGGAAGTGGATGCAGAGATCCTAGGCCATGCTCCAGGTGGAGCTCCAGGTATCCAACTGTTGAGAAGGAGGAGGGACTGCAATACCATGAATTGTTGAATCCAAGATTGCAAAAAGCACAGGGACAAATAGCCAATCGAATGGAAGCACATGAATTATGAACCAATGGCTGTGGAGCCCCCAGCTGGATCAGACCCTCTGGATAAGTGAGACAACTGAATAGCTTGATCTGTTTGGGAGGCACCCAAGTTGTGGGATCAGGACCTGTCCTTGGTGCATGAGCTGGCTGTTTGGAACCTTGGGCTTATACAGGGACACTTTGCTCATCCTGGAAGGAGGGGACAGGACCTGCCTGTACTGAATCCACCAGGTTCAAATGAATCCCCAGGGGAGTCTCAGCCCTGGAGGAGATGGGAATGGAGGGGAGGGGCTTGGGGGCAGGAAGATGGGGCAGGGACAGGGAAGGGGAGGACAGGGGAACCCATGGCTGATGTGTAAAATTAAAAGACAAATATAATAAATAAAAAAAGGAGAAAAAAAGAACATCAATCATAGCCGGGCGTGGGTGGTGCACGCCTTTAACCCCAGCACAAGC